>NC_056733.1:602561769-602844269 GCF_019279795.1 Protopterus annectens
ATTTTCAGTGGAGGCCCAGGGAGAAAAGCTCCAACAAGAACATAGATACAGAAAATAAATTAACATTAATTGGTGCAGAAGTAGAAATAGTGTTACAGATAGTAAATACAGTAACATACACAGAATATATACATAAAAGCAGGAATCTAGTTTGTTTGATTACAGTAATATATACAGAAAATATACATTAAAGCAGAATTCAATTAATTGAATCAGAGAGGTATAAACAGAGGTTTTAAGATCATTAATAATTTTATTCATACGTCTCAACCTCGTAGTGCAAGAAATTTGGACAAAGCTTAAAATAATGGGGGACAATGGCCCAAAAATAGGGACAGATTTTAACTATTGCTTTTATAAACCTAGAAAGTTGCTAGAATAAGAGGACTTGTGTTAGCATGCATTTTTCTGAAGGACATGAAGTCTGAAACTCAAATGTATCTCATTACTTAGTAACTTCAGTCATCAGTGATTTGCCAGAAAAAAACATTTTATGATGAACAGAATCAAAAACATGAAGCAAAAATCTGGACATTCTGCAAAAACCTGGACATTTGAGAAGTATGGTTTTATTTAATATTAAAGAAATCTTTGAAAGGGGGATAAAAACATACCAAAAGTGATTTATCAAAGGAGTAATACAGTTTACTCTCTTGGAGTCACCCTGCATATGCTCTGTAGCATAGGACTGTGTTTCATTTCACAGTCCCATTGTATAGTCTGTTGGTGTAAATTCAAAGAAAACAACTTCCTCAGACCTAGAAGAGATACAGGTGAAGAATGTGACATGACATATCAATATCTATCAAAGTCCAGCATTCACAAAATAATGCAGGTTAAATGTAATGTGCTGTGGTTTGCCCACTTCAAATATTCAGCACTGCCATGCAAAATCCCTGTCAGCAAAGGAGAGAGCAAACATTAAAATCTCTGCTTTAACAGTAGCTTACTGTGAAGTCTGAAGTTATAAGGTTTAGAATATAAAATAATAGCTGCTACAGTCTTAAATCAATAATTTTAGTTTATGTTCAAAATGTATTTCATACTATGCACTTAAAATGTAACTGCATGTGTTTCTGGAATTCATTAGAGTTTCACTATATCTTGTATTAATTAATTTATTTATTTACTTACTTACCTATTTTCAGAGGAGACCCTGGGAGAAAAGCTCCACGATTAGCATATCTGAAAATTTGCTATGACAATGTACTTACAGCAATAAAGACAGACCTTAGAAATTACTTTACAGACATTTTATAGAATAAAGTTAAATGGTTGTTAATACCAAGGCATGAGATAATTTTATAGGCAATAGACTACTACAGCTGTTAGCAAAATTCAGTAAGTATGACTTCTGTGATCCAATTTAGCTATCATATTTAATAAGTAATATACCAATAGCTTGCAAGTCAGTATTAGTCAGAAAAAGAGAATCCTTCAAAGTGCACACATATCTCAAATGTTTTGGGTTTCTAATACCGAGGCAGGAATGGCCTCCATTCCTGAGTTAGGGTATGATTACATTTCATAGGTTCATAGGTTTGTACTAGGCTATCAGCCATCAGGGTCTTTATATGCCTAGTCATACAGCCCAACCCAGTTTTCCTCATGTACACTGGATGTCTACATGGTGGGGGTTATGTTAGCAATGAGGTAGCTAAGGGTTGTATACGGAGGGGGGTGTATGTTAGTTTGGGATTTTTAAACTTACTGTCAGCCTTTGTTCATCAAAGGCATGGGAGTCAGACTGGGGGTGAATTTATGATTTCCCATCTAGTGATCAAGGTTTCACTTGAAAAGGGTCAGGGAAGAACTCCGCTTCACATGGATGAGGAGTCTGTTCCATAGTGTGGGGATCCTCTAAGATGCATACCAGTCTCTCCAGCAAGTTTTAGTTATGTTGCAGACAAAGTTCAGATCCTTGGATCTAGGGTTCCTGATGCTGTTTATTTTGTGGATGTGCAAGAGGTCCATTAGAGCTGGGTCTGAGGATGCCTTATATACCAGGCAGAAATCACCTCTCAGTAACATGCAGGAGACTAAATAAACAGACAGGGTATTAAGGTAATCTGTGTAGGACAGGGTATTCATATCCTGGATTCTGCTGCTGAGAAACCTTTGAGGGCATTCCAACTGTTGCAGGTGCTTGATTAGTTGCATGCCAATGGTGGCATTGCATTTGATGACGGGTCTGATAAGGACTGAGTACAGTGGCACTATAACTTCCTTGGACTTAGATTCCATACCCTTGCTTATGAGTTGGGCGACATAGAATGATTTTCTTACTCTCTTGACTATATGTTGGTTGAAGGCCAAATTACTACCAATATATGTCCCCAAATCTCTAACTATTGGGACAATGCTTAGAGGTGTTTTATCAATGGAGTAATTAGCTTGGGTGGATGACTTCCTAAAGGGCACTATAATGCATTTCTCTGCATTGAGTTTTAATCTGTGAATCTGGCACCTATCATTTGTTTGTGTCAGACCCTTTTGTAGGATATTTGTGTCATGGGGAGAAATCTATCATAGCTCCCAATTTACAAGCTTCTGCAAACTTGGTGAGCCAGAAGCCTTCATCATTAGCCTTGGCTTCTGATTAATAGATGCCAAACAGGAGCAGGCCCAACACAGAGCCCTAGGGTACTCCACTGGTGACTGGTCTCTTGGTAAATGTGGTTTCATCAATCCTGACTTCCTTAGTCCTATCTGTGAGCCAGCTAGAAATCCAGTAAATTATGCAGGGATTTATGCCTAGTTCTGAGATTTTGTCACCAATACCTTAATAGGGTATTGTATTGAATGCCTTGGCCAGATTAAGGTAGGTGGTGTGCACCATTTTTCCCTAATCCATAGCCTTAATGATCCTATAAAGGAGTCTACCAGGCTGACTAGGTAAGACCTTCCCTTGATTAAATTAGTTATTGCTGAGATATTTGATATATGACAATTGTGCTCTTCTCAGCACCCTCAATGTACCCAGGATTGACTCTTTCTACAGTTTATATGGATATACACGTATTTGCAGCATATTAAGCATGTTTGAAATTTTGTATTAACCATGTTGCTCCTACAACTGCTGGAACTACCGGAGTACTTTTATTCAATATTGCTCAAGTTTCTGCTTGCAAATCCTGGTATTCTATGACTTTAGGTATCTCAGTATACGGAAGGCTATGGGCGGTATTCATAGCCATTGCACGGCCATTTGATGTAGCTATTTCAGTGATTAATGTTACTTTTGTCCCATTTTCTCTGGCTACTATATCTGATTCTCCTGTTCCTACTAACCTAACCATTGGTATTGGATGATCCCATGTGATCAAAATCTCTTCCACTTCTATAGCAGACTGTATGTAGGTAGCATCAGATAAGTTAACTGACAGGAAGTGTACAAGAAGGATACAGAGGTTCTTTTCTTAGGTTACAGATTCACAGTGTTTAGCTTACTTTATATTTAAAATAGATGTAATGATAGTTCAAAAGTTCAATATAAGTAAAAAATACTTGGACAATTTTTCTTTCAGTTTAGCATGTTTTTCTCTGCTTTAAAGCTTAATCACATGAATAAAGGAGAAACAGAGAGATGATATTGTTGTACAAAATCACCTCAGAGAGAAAGGACAGAAGGAAAGGAAGGGAGGAATGTGTAGGGACAAACAACCCCTTGGATCTAAGAAATAATTTTTATGGTACCATGGAATAGATTTCTGGATGAGTGGTGGAAAGGGAATCCACAGGGGCATTCAAAACATACAGGACAAGTGAACAAAAGGGTAAGGGGAATGTAGGGATGGAGGGGAACAGGTAATATGGTAGAATGTTAAAAACACTTAAAATGGTACATTGTCTTTTTCTGCTACTAAGTAAATATATTGTAAAATAATACACCATTGTACTTACTCAATTAGGCCACCAGGTGGCAATGTTCAACCACTACCTATCTTTTAATACAAGCTAAAAATACTGTAACTGTTCTATTAATTTACCACTACCCTGTTTTACCCCTATTAATACTTACTATATTCTACTAAACTGCTACTGCCCTGTTTTCAGCTCCTATCCCTTGTCAACCCTCTGCATCCTTCTAATTTCACACATACAGTGCCTTATGCCAGTGCCTCCTTACCTCTGAGCTAGTTCTCAGCTTCACTGATAACTTTTTGCTGGCTTTCTTCCTTCTTCATGGCTCTACCTGCTCCATTCGCCCTGCGGGCTCACTCAGCTCCCCCATCCTGCCCCCAGTTGCCACCTGCTCCCACTACTCCTACTTTTATTTCAACCCACTCCCCACCCACTCAAGACAACCATCCAGTCAAAGCCTTCCCCTCTTTACACCTTCTCCTTTCACCCACAGTCAACCATCCAGTCAAATCCTTCCCCTCTTTACCCCTCTTCCTTTCATCCACAGTCAACCATCCAATCAAAGCCTTCCCCTCTTTACCCCTCCTCCTTTCACCCACAGTAATTAAATACATCACTAATTAAATATATCACTCTTTCACTACCCCTCTCTCGAACTACAAATCCTCCCATATTAAACTACCTTTTTTCTAACCATGCTTTCCTTACTGTTCCTAACACTCTGAACCCTCATCTCCCTCCTACTACTCCTAACAAATTTATACCATGCCAGCCCCTATACCTCCAATCAGCTTCCAGTCTCTACTCCTTACCATACTCCCACACAAAGCCATCTCTTCTCTCACACAAATAATCATTTCTTTTCCATCTCTTCCTGTCTGTTTCAGCTCAACCCTCTGCACCTTTTTAGTCCTAAAATTATTTCCACTACTGCTGAGACACTTACTCTTAAACAAATACTAGATCATCTAGAATACCCTAAATCCAAACTAAAACTTCCTTCAATAACCTTGTCTTAGCTGGAGACATTCACCCCAACCCTGGACCTAACCCAACCACAAATAGCAATTACCCCCCCCTTCCTCTAGCCCTTCATCCCCCTACAATACTCTTAAAATTTTCACACTCAGTGCCCAGAGTCTCAACAACAAAGCACATCAGTTTCAAGCATGGCTAAGTCATAACCAACCTGACATTGTAGCCATCTCTGAAACTTGGCTCAAACCCCACATCTCTGACTCTGAAATCCTACCCTCTGGATTTCACACTCTTAGTTGTGACCGCCCAAAGAAAAAAAAGATGGAGGCATTGCATTAATCTATTCCAATCTACTTATCTTAATTCCCTTACCAAACCCCATTCCTAAATTTGCCAATGCAGGACTAACACTCGAGCTATTAAAATAGAATAATCACAAACGCCTCTGTATCATCGCCCTTTATATCCCACCCGGAAATAACGTCTCAACCCTTGAAGACATACCCCAGTGGGCCTCAGCTAAAATTAACCTTGAAACTTACATACTAGGTGATGTAAACATTGAGTGGAATAAAATCAACAGTCCCATACCCTCCTTGTCCATTAACCTCTTTAACTTTACTCAAGTAACCCACTCCATCACCAGACCCAATAAAACAAATCCTCCAGGATCCACTCTTGACTGGATCTTAGTCACCCATCCAAATAAAATTACCAACTCTGGCACCATCCCTGACTCTATTAGTGACCACCTCCCAGCATTCATTTACAGTGCAACCACCTCCTATCCACACCAACATCAATATATTCGGAGCCGCAGCCTTAGTAAATATGAACCCAAAACCTTCTCTAACTATCTCAAACAAACGAATTGGAGCATTCTGAAAACCCTTCCACTTGATAAAGCCATAGACCACTTTAATTCTACTTTCCTTGATGCTCTAAGTTCCCCAGCTCCACCAAGGAAAAAAAAGAATAAAAACTATAACTGCCCCAGGGCTAACCAAAGAAACAAAGCAAATTATGCATGAAAAAGACAAATCCTGGAAGCTTTACCAAAAGAATAAACTTCCCAAAACCCTTCTCCAATATACACAGCTCCGTAACTTTGCAAAAAAACAAATCTTCAAAGACAAAAAATCCTACTACACTAAGCTACATTCTAACCATCCCCAAAACCCTAGGCTTTTTTGGAACTCCATAAACTCACTACTCAACCCAGGCTCCAGAAAAAAAACCCGTCTGGACCCAACTAAATCTGACCTCAAAGTAGCCTTACTATTCAACTCTTTCTTTATAGAGTCAATATCTGACCTAACAAAAACTTTTCCCAACAATGACCCATCTTTTCTACATTCCACCTCATCTAGGTCCCAAAATAATTTCCCCCTTATGTTTGAGTTTAAACCTGTCTCCACTAACTACATAAAAAGACTTCTATCCAAACTTAAACCCTGCTCCAATGCACTTGACAACATCCCCTCTTCCTATCTCAAGTCTGCTGCTGATGGTATAGTTCTCCCAATTAATATCCTACTTAATAGATCCATAAAGGAATCATATGTCCCTAAACTCTGGTGCTCCACCTTTATTCTTCCTCTCCACAAAGGAGGCAAAAACAGTAACATTTCAAACTTCCGCCCTACGGCTCTTCTCTTGCCAATCTCCAGAATCCTAGAAAAATGCATCCACCTCCAACTTATGGCTTTTCTGACTAAAAAACAACTTCTTACCCCTACCCAACAGGGCTTCTGACCAGGACATAGCACCATAACAGCTCTACTCTCATTCTTAGAAACCGTCAATCAAGCCCGAGATTCTGGGGACTTAGTATCCACAGTGCTTCTAGATCTCTCTAAAGCATTCAGTACTGTTTCCTGTAAGCACCTTCTAAGTCACCTCTCAAACCTAAATCTCTCCCAAAACACTCTTTCTTGGTTCTCAAGCTGTCAGATAGATCTCAGGCTGTGAAATGGAAAAAAGGCACCTCACCTTTCTTAACCACCCCTACCAGACTACCACAGGGGTACATCCTCAGACCAATGCTGTTTAATATCTTTATCAATAACTTTCACGCTGCTATTCCTAATGTCAAAGTCATCCAATATGCAGATGACTCTACACTTGTCTGCGCTGCCTCTAACCTCCCTGAACTCCTATCTAAAACTCAGACTGCTTTCTCAACTACTAAGATCTGGATGCGCCAAAATCACCTTTCTCTCAATGCTGACAAATCTAAAATACTACTATTCACACCCTCAAAACCTTTCTCTTTTGATAAAAATTCCTTCCAAGTCCTTAACCAAAGCAACTCTCCGATCGAAGTTGTTCCCTTTGCCAACCTACTCGGTGTAACTATAGATGAACACCTCAAGTTCGACATCCATATTCAGCAAAATATAAAGAAAACCACCAAAAACTAGATATGCTATACAGAAACAACCACTTCCTCTCTACTCTTACCTCCTTCCCTCCCTCCTGTATGGTGCCCTGCTGCTAACTAACCTGTCCTCTTCCCATCACTTCCAAACTTGAAAGCTGTTATAACAAAATTTCTAAATTTGCCGCCAAAGCCAAACATTCTACTCATCACTGTGTTACCCTCCAATCTCTCAACTAGTTAGAATTCACAAATTACCTGGACTTTCCCCAGCTAACTACAGCACATAGACTAATATTTAATCCAACCAAATGCCCCGCTCTAACATCCTTCCCCCATACACCCCAAATGGAGCTCTCAGATCTGAACACCAAAACTTAATTACTGTCCTCAAACCTAAACGTCCTGCTGGACAACTTCTCCTCTCCTTCTCCTTAGGTGAGAAATGGAACTCTCTCCCTTCCGCACTAAGGACAATGTCAAACATAAACAACTTCAAAACTCAATCCAAAATGAAGGAGGTAAATACGCCACAACTATCGAAGCAAACCAGGTAGACAAACGTAAAAGATTAAACCCTTTATTCAACAGAAGTAAGCGCTTTCACGTCACATAGAATGCTTCATCAGACTTTAACAGAATAAAGAAAGCTCATTCCATTTAAATACATAAGAAGCACCAATAACACACCTTCCCCATGTCACATGTGTTCCACATAAAATCACATCATTCACTTTAAAAGGCACAGGAAGAAAAAAAAAAAAAAATATATATATATATATATATATATATATATATATATATATATATACATTAAGTATGCACAAAAAGTATAAAAATATATATAAAAATGTATACTAGAAATATACATAAGCATAAAAACATATATAAAAACACATATAAAGGCATACTAAGCATACGGGTATAGCTTAATGTTTAAATGGTTTATCTAATCATTGAGACCTTTTTTATTAGATAGTTGTGGCGTATTTACCTCCTTCATTTTGGATTGTTTCTTGCTTTTTGAGGTGATATCTTACCCTGTACTTGATCTTGTTTTTGAGAACTTCAAAACTCAGCTTTACACCTACCTCTCCTCCAAATGGAAATGTAACTGCATTCTCCCTACCTGGAACTCTTTAACAAAAGTCTCTGGGAGGGTATCCTCCTGAGTTTCTAAGCACCTTACAGCTGGCTATAACCTTTTATAGCTAATTGCCATACGATCTCTCGCACTCTGTAAATATTGTAAATAGCTTTTGATTTTTGACTTTAACTGTGTGAATTTGTTAAAATATATCTGCACAATATATTTCCAGTATGAGCAATATTGCTCACACTTTTAATTATTTGATATGCATTAGTACTTGTACTTTTATTTCTATTGGACTGCAATCTTTACTGTAATCTGTTTCATGGATCTTTTCTCCCCGGGACTCCACTGAAAATGGGTTCTCTGGGCCCAGTGGACTTCCCCGGTAATCAAATTGGAAATAAATAAAAAAAATAAATAAATACAGAGAATGTGTTTGCATTTGGTGTGACATTGGCAAAGCTTGTTTATCCTGTAAATCTGACATATATTTTCACAAGTGAAGGTGGATTTGCTCCTGTACCAGCTGTGTTACATACTTCTGTCCCAGAGTCACAATGCCTTATTATGCCTTTCAGCACTTGGAGGGCTCATGTGCCAGCTAGAGATGTTACAAATGATGCAATGCCATTCTTGTAGAATTAATAAATAACATTTAAAATAATGCAGTACACAATAAGGCATGGCGTGGGATGTGCTGAAGAAGAATACCAGACAGCCTTGGGTAACTGAAGTGTGTACCTTGATGTGATTTTACTTCACCAGCAACAATAGATGGCAGTCAGTATAGCAAACCTGATTAAGGAGGGGCTTTCTAGTTTCATGGAATAGTTTCAGTTGGAATGCTGTCATGCAAAACAGCTCACCAGAATGCTCCTCCTAGGATTTTTTCTGAGCCATCTCGCAATTTAAACAAATTGCAGAAGATAATTATACTGCAGTTCAACATTTCAGTTTACAGAGCCTCCTCATGGTAGGCAGAAAATCCAGTATATGAAGATCACAAGACCTCTTTGTTCAGGATCATTCAGCAACAGTCCCCAATATTCCCTATAGTAACAAAGTCCCATTCTGATATGATTATGCAGGGCAGTTTCCAGTATAATATGAGGTCTGCAGCCAAAGTTTTTTTCTAATGGTCTGTACCAGAAGAGTACTTTTCATGCCTTTTATTTATTTATTTAAAATGTGTTTAAGAGGGTAGAACACTGATCACAAGTGACCAGTTTCAGTCCCAGCCCCAAAATAAAAAGAAATAATTACATTTAGTGAGACAGCAAGACTATAATGAAAGCACACATCTGTCCAGGAGTTAGCAAAGAAGTCTTGCAGTTAGCACAGAGGGCTAAAGCTTTTTACCTGTTATTGAGCTTCTTCCTGTTCCAAGGGTACAGGGGTTGAATCTTTCCACCTTCATTTGACAACTGTGTGACCTTTAATAAGTCACTTAACCAGACAGGGCTTTAGGGTAATTGGTAATTTGGGTTAGGCTCCTTAATGTTCTCCTGGACTGCATGCCTGGTAAACACCTATGTAATATACCATTACCAGCAAACAAAACTGAAAACAGTACATACAATTGTAATATACATTATTTGCAATAAATCAAGACAAATCGCGTTTAGAAAGTGAAATGTCTATAAAATAATTGAGTGGAGTGACAGATGTTGGAGTTTATAAGTAGCTGGAAGGAGACGTTATATTAAGCAAAATATTATGTGAGTGAGAAGAGTAAATTGGTACAACTGAATGTGCCACATGAGGGATAGTAAAAGAATGATAGTAGAGGAAGAAAAAGAGAGCGTGAAGTAGTTCGTGTTATGTGATATGGTTGGATGAGAGGCAATGACATGTTACTAATGAGAGGAAGTGGGTCTAAATTTAGGGTTAAGATGAGGTGTCTTCTAATTGTGGGGGAAATGCTTCCCTAGAGCTTTGAACCTAGTATTGTTCTACAGTGGAGTTTGGAGTGGTGCCACGTGGAGGTGTAGTGTTTTTTGTTTTTTTTTTAAACACCTTTATTAAATTCTTACATCACAGACAATAACATAGGTATACATACAATTATAAAAAAAGAAAACATGCCATACCAAACATTTTTTCATTTTCATATATTATAAATATTTATGAAATGTTTCTAGTCTCGTTTGTTTTGTATACAAGTCAAGCACATTTTTATCAACCAGATTGGTTGTGGTTTCTGAGGCTGTAAGAGGAAAGCTGTCTAATTAGTTTAGCTCCTAGAGGGCAGAAGGTCTGGTTGACTAGGAGTTTGAATAGGTGGGATCCTAGGTGAAGGATAACCCTTTGTTAAACAAGGAGCTATTTTGCTTTTTTTTTCAGTGATTTACTGCAGTGTTTATTTTAGGGGACTGGGGTTTGTTTTTTATACTGAGGCTATGATGAGGAGACCATATGCAAGTTGGGAAACTGGGATGCCAATGCCTGTGACTGTTCTGGTTGTTTTAATTATGAAAAGGGGAGATTTTATTGGCCAGAAATAGAAGGGAGATATTTTTTTTCCTTGTGCAATAAAGGTTGAGGAAGATGTTAAAGGAAGGGTCAAACCTAATGCTTAGGTACTTGAAAGAATATTGTTTTCAGAGAGGGTGTTGTTGTGGACATAGATAAGCAAAGAACGGTGTGCTTTTTAACTTTCTGTTTGGTTCCAAAAATAATACTTTTGGTGTGCAGAAGTTAAAAACAAGTTTTTTTTTTTGGAGATCCAGTGGATTACACCTAGGGCATCTGCTTGCAGGTCTTTCTGTAGGTTGGCTACTGTGTTGTCTGTGTGAAATACTACTATGTCAGCTGCATATAGTAGGAGGGTGATACTCTTTTTTTAAGGCTGACTGAGTGGGAAATCAAGGTATGAATTTTGATGGAAAAGTGCCAAATGGAAACCAAGGTAGGAAATCGTGGCTTATGCCTATTTGCAATTAAGTGATGGGAAGAATATTGTGGGGAAACAAGACTGAAGGCTTTAGTAATGTCAAAAAAGAAAGCACTAGTGAGCTGGCCTTGTGGATTGCTAGCAGCATCTCATCACTTGTGGTCCATAGGGTTGTAAGAGTGCTCTGACCAGACCAGAAACAATGTTGTTTATGGGAAGGGAGGTTGTAGGTAGCGATGTATTGGTTGAGCTAAACACAGAGATGTTTATAAGCAGTTTGCCTACATTGGGGAGGATACAGCTTGGCCTGTACTGGGAATTTTAATAGGGTTAGACTGCTTTAGGATTGTGTTGCCAATGGCAATCTTCCATATATTTTCAAATTTGACATGATATTTTGTGCTAGACAGAGATTAAATTAGTGTTGTAGGGGTAGTGCAAAGCCCTGCAGTAGTGTTTGAACCAGGAATAGAGGCCACCCATGCCTAGTGGAATGAAAGTTTTTATTTGGTGCAGAACAGCTTCTAAGCCTCTTGTTTTCACTTGTTGGAGGTAAAACTGAGGAATGCAGAGAGAGAGAGAGAGAGAGAGAGAGAGATGGTTTTCAGTGGATGGGAGGTTGATGTGATTGTTGGAGAGGGAGGGTAGGTTAGAGAATTTAAAAAGGAAGTCGGACAGAAAGAAGCCGTATGCTGCTGTCAGTGGGTTGTTTTTAATATCCCTTCCCATGAGTTGATTCACTTCTTTCCAGAGCTGTTGGGTGATTTAGTTTTGGATTTTTAAATGTTTTCATATAGTGGCTTTTTTTGCCACTGTATTGCTTGTTTTTTAAGGTTTCCGAGTCGGATCTATTGTTGCCTATTGGTAGGGGAGGAGTTATTTTTCCATGCTTGCCACATATAATCTCTAAGTTTTTAAAGCAACTTCAATTCACAATTAGCAAATCATTTCTTTGTGGTTTGTAGAAATTATAGGTAAGCATATGCACTGGAGGAATTTAAATGCATTGCTGAGAGCTTCTGCAGCAAGGTTATTTAGGTTTAATGTGAAAGACTAGTCTGTATTAGAGAGAGCTTCTGTAAGTTTTTTTGATGTATGACTCTGTCCTAAGCCTAAATTACATTAATGTGTATGGAATATTTTGTTGTGGCAGTATGTATTGTGAAGCTTAGTGTGCAATGATCACTAATAGGAGAGTGTATGATAATTAAATATGTAACTAGTCTAGTCCTGATACAGATTTTCTGTATCCAGGACTGTTTGTAAGCTTCTGAGCCCCCCTCCAAGCCATTCTGTGTTTGAGGGAAGCCTTCTAGCTTATCAGTGGGAGTGGTAAGCACTAGGTAGCATATCTACCACAAGAGGAGTGGTTTCTGGCCCAGAAATTGTAGTTTATTGGCTGTTAGGGCAGTTTTTCCATCCCTTTCAACTTTTTGGTTTAAAAGCCCACATTTGCGTGGGTTTGCGCTTGTTTAAGCTCCGCTCAGTGGTGCTTAGCTGAGGTAAACTATTACTGGTGCTAGAAAGTTTGCAATTCAGTTTTTCCCTTAGATCTTGCTAGTTCTTTCTCTCTTGCACTTCATGTAGTGTAATTTCTTTGCACTTCAACAGGTTTTTGTAGCAATTATTACAGCACACTTAAGTGCCATCAGCACGGAAATAGCTCCAGTACTTAGTAGTTATGACAACCCCTCCTGACATGATTAACGGGCAGTTCCCTGTGCTTTCTCCTATTAATCTGGTGCACTTGGGCATTCTGAGGCAGTGTAGCAACAGCCTCATGTACACAGACAACACTCTCCTCTTACCTCCCAACACTCAGACTTATGAGAGATGCGCTTATATCACCAACTTGAAAACTATGCATTCTCCAGCCAAGACTGGACTAGCTGGTCAAGAGAAGGTCAACACCTGCACCACACCACATGGAATACATAGCCCTCCAGAACATCCACTATCACAGCTCTCACATAAAAACACAAACCACACACCCACCTTTGCAGAGGCTCTCAATAGAAATTTACCCAAACAGCAGAGACCTCCAAGAGAGAAACGCACTCGACCACCACAACACAGCACAAACCACAGGACACATAGCTCACCTCCACAGTGTGCCCCTCAACCTAAGCTGCTAAGGCTAAACACCTTGCCCAATACACTAATCATAGGTGACCCAATAGTTGAATAAGGAGACGGTAACAGTCAGCTGTCTATCAGGTGCCAGAATCCAACATATAACACACGCACTCAGGTCACTCCACAACAAGTACAAGTGTGACTCTGTCATTGTCCATGTGGGTGTGAATGACCTGACATGCACCTCCCTGTACTACATGAAAAGAGACATGGTGGAGCTCTTGATTATGTGGCCCAGGCAGGTATGACACTAGCCCTGAGCAGTATTCTACCATCACCCAGAATGATGCCGCAGTACAAACAAAAAATGATTGACTTCAACAAATGGCTAAGTTTTGGTGTCATTCTAAGGGGATCCAGTATCTGTCTGCTAGAGATGACATGACTGACAGACCTTAATGCTTTGCTAGAGATGGCCTACATTTGTCACCCCTGGGTTTCCAGGTACTGGCTACGGCTCTTGGCACCCCTATAGTGCCTTTTTTAGGTGGTGTTCCAAAGAACAAATTACCACCATAACAGCTATAAATAAATGCAATCTGAGGGTCATACTGCTTAATGCTAGAAGTCTAAATCTCAAGATTCACTCGCTCAAAGCACTCCTCAAAATGGAGAACATCGACATTTGTGCTGTAACGGAGACCTAGTTTGAAGCGACAGAAAGCACCGTTGCGCTACCAGGTTATAACTCATTCCACACCTTTTGGCCCTGAAACATGGATCAAAGCTCCAAAAAGGGTGGTGTCTCCATATTCATAAAGGATATGCACACCTCCAGACTAGTAGCCCAGCATAATGCATCTGAAATACTTCATGTACAACTAACATTGGGTAAGACAGTGATCCAGGTCATAATCTGCTATAGGTCCCCAACTATGTCCCTAGACTCTCACTCTATGATCCTAAGCATCCCGGAATCTATCAAAGTCCAACTCAACACTATCATACTAGGAGACTTCAACTACCCCTTCATGAACTGGGAAAATTACTCAAGCACCAATACACTGGCCCAATGCTTCCTGTAATTCATCAATTCCATGCCCTGGACCAGCTCATTCTGACCCCCACTAGAGGAAGTAACATCCTTGACCTGGTTATTACTAACATGGGTAAACGTTGCTCTACACCAATAGTCAATCCCTCCCTGGTCAGATCTGACCATAAACTAATCATGATGGAAATCCACATCTCACCCACACCCTCCTCAAAGGTAACCACCTTGAAAAATTTCTCCAAATCTGTCTTTGGACTCCTAAAAACAGAGGTGGCTAACTTCACAGCACCCATGCCAATGGAAAATAGCTGCATGACTGCTGAATCATGCACCAATTCACTGTGCGAACATGTACATAAATGCATGGAACTAGCCATACCTTACGGAAATAAGACGCTCTCCTCCAAAAAAAAAAGGAAGTCAATCTGGTGGTCCCTGCCATTAATAAACTCTACAACAGAAGGAAGAAACTGTTGCAGAAAAAGATGAAGTCCCAAGACTGAAAAAACTCCCTTATTAGCCTCAACAAAAAGTTGAGATTCCTCATCAAATCCTCTAAAGTCAACTATGAAGGCAGAATTGGGGCAGACACTAAAATCAATTGCAAAGCCTTCTATAATTATATCAGGAACCTCCAAGGCAATATCCAGATTTGTTCTGAGTTACTGCACAATGGTACCTCCTATACTGAGCTGAGCCAACAGATATTGCCAACATACTAGCTCACAGATTCAGTGCCAACTTTACCTCCCCCCCCCTGGACCAATCACAATACTGGAAGAATGCCAGGCACCCAGCATTACTACAGCAAAAGTTAAAGCTGCATTGTCCAAGGCCAAGAATACAGCTTCCATTGGACCTGATAATATCCCTGGCTGTGTTCTACATGCACTACAAAGTGAACTGGCACCACATCTGTGTGTCCTGTTCAGTCACAGCATCACCTCAGGCTTTGTCCCTACCAAATGGCACACTGCTACAGTCATCCCTCTCCATAAAGGGAGAGCAACTACAGACCCTGTGAATTATCACCCCATTAGCCTGATGAGTCTGATATGTAAAGCTATGGAGCACATCATCATGAACCTGATTAACAAAGATATAGGACATCGCCAAACTCTGGACCCCACACAGTTTAGCTTTGTGAAAGGGAGATCATGCCTGCTCAACCTGGTTGACTTCTTTGAGTCAGTCACCAGGGCAGTGGATGAAGGTAAGGCAGTGCATACAGCCTACCTCGATCTGGCCAAGGCCTTTGATACCATTCCTCACTCAGGAATTATTGATAAACTCACCAAACTAGACATCAACCCCTATATTACTAGGTGGGTTGCAAATTGGCTCACAGATAGAACACACAATGTGAAAGTAGTGAACTCCAAGTCAGACTGCTGTTCAGTCATGAGTGGAGTCCCACAGGGATCGGTCCTGGGTCCTCTCCTGTTCAGCATGTACTTCTCAGAAGTCCAGGCCAACACAAGGGGACTCTGGCTGACCACGTTTGCAGACGACTGCAAGTTGGGAGCCACTAATAACTCCCCAAGTGATGCAGACATCCTACAGAACGGCCTCACTTAGACCAATGACTGATGTCAAAACCATGGCCTTAAGCTTAATGCCAAAAAATGTGTCGTCATCCCCTTTGGTATATCTCAGTTCCCACTAATTACCACATTGATGGGAGCCCACTGAACACTGAAGCAAGATTAGAGAGCTGGGGATGAAGGTTGACAGCAACCTCTCCTTCGACCACCACATTGCCATTGTGGTCAGAAAGTCCTTCTATGTGGCACATCTCATTACCAAGGGTTTTGCATCCAGGAAGAAAGAGGTCATCATCTCTCTCTCTCTCTCTACTTTTCCCTCATTAGACCAATCATCGAGTATAATGCCCCATTTGTCATGTACTTCACTAGACACCTGCAACAGCTGGAGAGGCCACAGAAGTACCCCATGAAGAGGATCCTAGGCATTAAACACATGTCCTACATGGACAGACTCAAAAGACTCCAGCTATTCTCTATCTCATATCGCCTACTTAGAGGCAATCACTGCTTGATTTGCAAAGCCATGTCTGAGCCAGTTCTGTAATAAATGCTATATCTAAAGAACTCCCAATCTCTCCACACTACACACTCTAGATACCTCAACCTCATTACCACAATCAACAGAACATGCTGGAGGGACAGGTTCCTCACCCAGAGACTGCCCATGCTCTGGAATATACTTTCCATACATGTCAAGCAGAACACCTCACTGCCCCTCTTGAGGAGGAATCTTGATGAGTGGATGGGTAATAGAATGTTTACCCCGGGAATCACTCCAATAGCTCTACTTGATAGGCACTGGGAAAAACTTTGGGTGGCACGATGCAGGGGCACGTCTATGGGCTAGGCTTGTAAAGGCTCCAGGGCCATTAGCCTAGTACACACCTATGAACCTATGAACCTATGAGGGTTATTGATGAGGTTAGTTTGAATGGGCTGTAGCAAACGTTATTTAAAATTGAAGTTGGGGAGAATTTCATTGATGTCATGCTGGATGGAACAAAGTATATTTAAGCTGAAGTCACCTAGGAGGATGTGGTAGTTTGTTTCCTAATTGGGTAGGTGGAAGGAGGAAGGAGATGGGCTCCTGAAACCAAGTGTGCAGCCCTTACAAATTGTCCTTTGACTAGGCTTTTTGTTAGATATTTAGATGATATATTTATCTTATGTTCAGGTGATACTAAACTTATTCCCAATTTCATTGAATATATAAGTACCCTTTTTTGAAGTTCACTCATAGAATAGATCAGAACACTATAGATTTTTGGACACTGTTATGTCAAAGGGTGTAAATGGTTTCATACTGAACATTTATAGAAAACCAACATTTTCAAACAATTGTCTGCATTATAACAGTGCACACCCTTTTTTTCAAAAGAAACGTCTAGTCAAAGGCCAGTTTGTAAGAGTGGCAAACATGGTTTCAAATAAAAAATTATTTGACTATGAATAAGCCAGATTAGAGAAAATTTTTGTCAGGAAACAATATCGCCAATCCCTAGTAAGAACTATTAGTGAAGAAATTTCCAAAGGATGGAGGAAAACGTACAACACATCAAGACCAACTAGATAACCAAACAAAGACTACAACCAAGAACAGCTGCCAAAAGAAGTGAAATGACTCATGGACAAAAAATATTTTTCCTCAAGGAAAAAGTATTTTATTGAGTGCTTTTGTCTGACTATAACAATAGACTTCTTCAGAATAAAATCACAGACTGGTTAGACCATTTAAATAGCAATCCAGTAAAATCATGTTCTATAATCAACAAGAATTGGTATATTTTTTCTTGTTTTGAAGGGGTCACGGACCTAATAGGTGTTAGTCCACATGTTGTGTTTAAAAGAACAAAAACTTTTAAAATTTATTTTGAAATCGATCAGCACACAAATGGTAGGAATCAGAGAACAGTAGGCACCTATAAATTTGGTTACTGTAAATTGTGTAGTTTTGTTAGTGATAGTGAAAGTTCAGTGGTGAAGAACCAAGTAATTAAGCCCAATGGTTATTTCAATTGTAATTCAAAAGGTGTGATATATGTGGCTCAGTGTAAGCTCTGTGAGGCATTCTATATAGGCAAGACCCAGACAAAGTTAAAGGAGAGGATTTACAAGCATAGCTTAGACCTTAGAAACAAGAACAGAAATAATGCTCTTTTGAAACACATTAAAAAAGTTCACTTCTCACAATTTTTCATTTTCCTGTTGTTGAGGGAATTGATAAGGACCCAAGGGGGGGGGGGGTAGGGACTGATAAGGTGGATTATAAGGAATTATTATGGCAGATTCAACTTAACGCCTGTGTGCCACCTGGTTTAAATGAACATTTACCTATAAGTAGTGTTTTGCAATTATGTTCCTATGAAGTCTAACAAGTGCATGGTTTAATAAGTGTTTTTGTTTGTAATGAGGAATCAACAATTATGTGTTTTCAAATGACTGATGAATGTTATAGTTTTTTTGCCATTATTGTCATGTGGTGTGGATTGTGGGTGGGATTTGAGCTTCTTTTAACAATCTGATATTCTTTTTAAATGCTGGATTTTTATTGGTTGATTATAGACCATGATTTTACTAGATTGTTATTTAAACAGTCTAATCAGTCTGTGATTTTATTCTGAAGAAGTCTATTGTTATAGTCGGATGAAAGCACTCAATAAAATACTTTTTCCATGAGGAAAAATATTTTTTTTCTGTGAGTCATTTCACTTCTTTCGGCAGCTAATCTTGGAAAAAGTACATCCCACTACTTGGAGTAGGTTTAAATGCCCAGAAGAATAAGCTTGGTATACAAAGGACAAATGATAGCTCCCAAAACAATTGTAATGATATCTATGACCTACATAAACAAATCGCACAACAGGCACAACTTGACAATAAACAGCAACAAGAATTATTCAAAGAAAGTACCAGTTATACTAGATCTCTGACAATACAGCACAATGCAGGCTGCAATATAATCAAAGGAATAATTAATTGATATTGGAATATTTTGAGTAGTGATACAAAGGCGGCAAGCATTGTGGGACCAATTCCAACATTTATTTTAAAAGAGCAAGAAATATTAAAAAAATTATAGAAAAACAAGAAAGAACATCACAAGAATAACTCAGGGGAACTACAAAATGTGGAATGTGTAGTCAGTGCAAGTACATTTTGGGGGTAAAAAGCAATCAATTGAATAATACCTTAAAATCAGTAGTTTATGCACAGGATGACAATTGCAATCATAAGTGTTTAGTATACGTAGCAATATGCCATACCTGCACATCTTTTAATGTTGGTAAAATGGAGAGACAACTGAAAAGAAGGCTTTATGAACATAATTACAATATTTCAAAATGTAATTTAAACAACGCTCTATACAGACATTCATCATCATGTAAAATTTTCCAACATTTTCCATTCTTAATGTTGGAAAAGAGCCTACATAACCCCAGAGGAGGCCCATGGATAAAACATTTAGAAACAAGGGAGCTTGTATAGCAACTAAATTTGGAAGTAACATACTTTCCAGGTATTAATTATTACACTTCTATAGTCCCTGTGCTAAAACAAAAACTCAAAGGTTATAGAAATTATTTATACTCACACACACACCTACACACACACACACACACACACACACACACACACACACACACACACACACACACACACAATGAATTTACATTAAATTATTCACATTTATAATTTTTATATGATCATATATTTATATGTATTTTATATAAGTTTATGTTTTATGGATTTTTTATGCAAGTTCTACTAAATTAAACATGCCATTGTTTCAAGTGGGATTTTTTGTATTTAAAGTATAAAATGTACCTAAGTACTTATTTGGTTCTTGTTAACAAAGGGTTAACTAGTTCATAGAATAATGGCCTTATCAGTGACACAATATAAAATAGTAACTTGGCTGTTTTTTAAATAATTCTAATGAAGTTCTATTGGATGAAAAGCTATCAGTGAATTGTGAGCTTAAATAAATTATTTCAATTATTTTGGTAAGTGTAGACTTCCTTTCTGGAGATGGATTGCTACTACTCTGAAGTGGATTCTTTTAAATCAAAAATTTCCTAGAAATAAGTATGAATGTTGAAGTATCTAACATTATCCTGTGGGATTCATTAAAGGCTTACTTACATGGAAGAGTTACAAGTCGGTATATCAGCAGAACAAGAGAAAGGGACAAATAAATGAATACACTACAGCCAGAATAGACACACTAAAGTTAAATCTAAAACCAAAGGATATTATTAGTCAATCTGAATTTAAAAACTTTAATACAAAATATTCTGAAATTCTAAATCATAAAGTTTCAATAAACCTAAAAAAAATTAAACTTCAGGCATATTCAGTAAATCCTGTAAGCCTGCATAAACTTAACTTAGATCAAAGAAAATAAATAAACTAAATCATATCAAAGAAATTATAATACATATAAATAATAAAAAAGAAAGAAGAACATATATTTAAGGTATTCTTGAGAGCTTTAAAATATTTTACAAAATATAAAGAATAATACAAATATCCTAGATAATGATGATATAGTTGAACCTTTTCTAGGGGAAAATATAAATACTAAAATATCAAGTAAACAAATAAAAAATGATAAACCATTCACTTTAAGAGAAATAAAAATCAAATATAATAGTTACCAGAACTATATAAAATACTACCAGATGATGCAGTTAAAATATTAGATAAGGTCTATAGAGAAATTAAAACAACTGCTGAAGTGTTCCCATCATGGAAATATTCTCTTATATCACCTATTTCAAAACAAGATAAAGATCCTACAAAGTGTTCATCATACAGACCCATTTCACTTTTAAATGTGGATTATAAGATGTCCATGTTCATTTTAACTAACAGAATTAATCTACTTATACCTAAACTAATTAACAGTGATCAAACTGGGTTTATTTTAAATAGACAAGTACAGGATAATATTTTTATTTATTTATTATTTATTTTACATTTGTTAACCGGGCTGGTCTAACTGGATACATATCCGTTTTCAGTAGAGGCCCGAGGAGAAAAGCTCCAATACACAATAGAAGTACATATTTAAATTACAAGATTCAAAGTATTGTTACAACAAGAGAATACAGCTTACATATGCAGGAATGAAAATTTACATAGATGTTATATAAGACTAAAGGACAGACAGGAAATTATACACAGAACATGGATTTCGTTAAAGATACTGAAAAATAGACTGAAATCAGAGATTTTCCTTATTACTAAAAGGAAAGAGAAATTTTAGAGATCTGCAATTAGGGAAATGGGCTAGCGAACTGGACCTAGAAGTAAAGAGATATCTAGTTAGTCAGGTTCTCGACATGGGCATGTCCATTGTGTGAGAGATATTCTTTAAGGTTAGCTTTGAAATGATAGAGAAGAAGTAAGTCTAAGGTTGTTTGGCAGGGAGTTCCACTGCTTGCCAATGGAATTTGCATAAAGGGCATCCCCACCTGAGTTTTTTGCTTTAATGGTTAGGATCTGGATGCTGTTTGATGATCGGAGACTATTGAGGTTAGTATATGGAGTTAGAATTTTGCACAGTGAGGGAGTTCTATCAGGATGGTTGATAATTTTATAAGCTTGGCGAGTTGGCTAAGTTTGAGGAGATTTGGCAGTTCCAACCAGCCAAGTCTTCGCAGATTAAGGCAATGATGGGTTCGATAAGGGAACCTGTAATAAATCTGGCAATGTGGTTATAGGCAAGAGAGCATGTTAAGTTCATGTTTATTGAGAAAAGAGAGGATCGGGGAAGCATAGAGGAGGGAAGAGAGGAGATGGGTACGAGCAATAGTTAATTTGGTAGTGGGAGTTAGGAAGTTTTTAATTCTGTACATAGATCCTAGTTTTTTGTTAACAGACTTTACTGTTTGGGTAATGTGTATGTCAAATTTGAGCTTATGATCAATAGTGACACCTAGCAGTTTGGTACTGGTGACAGGGGTTATGAGGGTCCCATTAGTGGATTTAATATGAAAGGTTGTGTTATTAGTGTTTGGGAGTTCTTTACCTAGAGGTGAGAAGATGTTGGGGAAGAAAAGTAATAGTTTGGTTTTAGATGGGTTAAGTAGAAGTTTTAAGTCAGTGAACCATTTTTCAACTAGTGCAAAACAATGTTGTGTGGTCATTTGGAGATTCGAGAGGGAGGCGGAGCAGATTAAGGTGGAGTCATCGGCGTATTGTATACAGGTGGATTTAGGGATGATTGACTGAAGGTCATTTATGAAGATGGAAAACAGAAGTGGGCCCAGTATTGAGCCCTGAGGAACGCCTATGGTATTCGGGAGCAGTCCCGATATTCTGTTTTGCCATAGGACAGCTTGTTGCCTACCATTGAGGTAGGAATTGAACCAGTTTAGTGCTGGAGTGTCCAGACGTAGGGTTTCAAGGATGTTGAGAAGGAATTGATGATTGACCATATCAAATGCTTTTGATAGGTCCAGAAAGAGGGCAGATGATATGAGTTTGTTATTGCGATTGTTGTTGATTGAGTCAATAAAGGAAAGGAGGGCAGTAGTTGTACTATGGTGCAGACGAAAACCATGCTGGGCATTGGACAAGAGATTATTAGAGGTCAGATAGTGAAGAAGTTGTTTGTGGATGCATCTTTCCATGATTTTCGCTATGGGGGACAGGATGGCTATTGGTCTATAATTTGACATTTCCAGGGAGGTACCTCCTTTGTGAAGTGGAATGATATAGGAAGTCTTCCAGATTGAGGGAATGTTCATCTCAGTTATAGATCTGTTTATTAGGATTGATATGGGGTAGGCTATTTCATCAGATGCAATTTGTAAGAATTCCGCAGGATGAATACATACATTAATCGACTATGCAAATAAAAATAAAAAAGAACTTTCTATCATTAGTCTTGATTTAGATAAGGCTTTTGACTCAGTTAATTGGTTGTACCTGTTTAAAACACGTAAAGTGTATAATTTCTCAACTGAGCTAATTGTATTTATTTTTAAGTTATGCAATAACTCTTGTGCTTATGTTAAAATTGGATCTTTTCTTTTTAATTTCTTTAAATTACAAAAAAAGCACAAAAAGGCTTTCCATTTTCACCTTTACTTTTTGCATTAGCTATAGAGCTCTTTGCTAATAATATTAGATCCAATAAGAACATTAATGGTATCAAAATAAAATAAGATTTCAAACTAAGGATTCAACTCTTTCCTGATAATTTACTAACAATAGGAAATATAGAAAATTCATTAGAAGATATCATTAATGCTATGAGTCAGTTTGAAGAAATCTCAAACTTAAGATTCAATCATAATAAAACAAGTACATTTTTAATTAATAAAAAACTTAAAAGAATCACACAAACAATAGTCTAACTTCAATTGGAATAGCAATCAAATGAAATACCTTGGTATAACCATTATGTCTAATAGTAAAGAAATGATACAAACAAACTTTTAACAGATTGTTGATAACATTTTTAAGTTTAGTCACAACTTGGAACAAATTATTCTTTACCATGGAAGAACGAGTAATGCTTATTAAGATGGTAATTCTTCCTAAAATATGTTTGTTGTACAATCTTTAGTACTATCTCCACAAAAAAATGATGAAGAATATAAATAACAATCTACTTAAATGCTTTCACCTCCTAATAAACCAAGAGTTTTCTTTGAGTGGCACTGAAAAGTTTGGAATTATGGAGGAATAGGATTCCCTGATATTCAATTGCATGCTACTTCAGCAACTATAAAAGTTATAGCGTTGTGGATAAATTCATCTTATGATTCAAAATGGAAACAAATACATCAAGAAATATTATCAGTAAATAATAAATATATCACAACCAGTCATAAACAAATAGTCCCTAATACTATTATCTAGTTATTAAAAGATTTTTGCTTAAAAAGAATTACACCCTCTTCTCAAATTCCTTATTTAAATAACATAATTTCCTCTTTCCAAAAGTTCATATTTTCTAACCATTGTATTAAAGACTTAATATTTTCCATGTTCCCAATTGCATATATAAATGGCTGCTTAGAAATTCATACCTTCAACAAAATGCTAGTATTCAAACAACAAAGTAACTTAATTTATTAGCATCAGTTTTTAAATGCTATATTTAGAGACTTTGTAAACACAGAAATAAATATTTAACCTAGATAAGAAATTGTTACACAAAGCATTGGAATTTTTAACAAATAACAATAATGCAATGAAAAATACATCATATTTGTCACATATTTCTAAAATTCTTAAGTTAGATTTCACATATTTAGACAATTCCTATTGAAACTATTCCTCAAAAATTAATGATGGAGGCTTCTCTGAAGAATACAAGAAAATAACATTTAAAGCTACAGATAAAACCACATCCTCATTACATTTGTAAATTTTCAATTGGAATTTTTTACACAGAACTTTTGTCACTCCTAACAAAATTACATTTATATATATAAATCAAATTGAATTAAATGCTGGAGATGTGATTCTGAAATAATAGCTGATTGGATGTATATGGTGTATGAATGTAAAGTCATCTCCCCTTGTTGGAAAGAAATTAATAACTTCATTCAAGTTCTATGTTCAGATAGATTTAATATTCCTAAGTCTTTAGTTTTATTTAATGTTTTGATTCCTGAGGTAATTCCAAAAACCCAAGTGTTAGAAAAATATGTATCTGAACATATATAAAGTGCTAGTTTAAAAGCAAATAGTATATAATGCATTTTATTCTATTAACAATATGGCAATAAGAATGATTTTACATGTAATTGCTTGAAGCTTTGGAACTGCAGTGTATTTGAACTCTGACCCTGGCAGTAGCCAGCTCAGCAAGCTTATGTTTTTCACTAATGATTATCTGCTGGGTCAGGAAATTAAATGTATAAAGCATTGAAAAATCTTCTTCTCCTTCCTCTGGAACAATTGGCCTTGTGAATGTTACCAAGATAAGACACAGCTGCTGAGAAAATGTTGCAAGAAAAACAAAGAAGTGTATTACAAGACTGAACCAACTATTGTATTCGAGCAGGCCTGAAACCTTGAAGGAGTAACATTTACAGAAAGACATTATAACTGACCAGGTGCTTTGCAAGGCTGTATTATTCCCAAGGGAAAGCTTTTTAAAAATTTAACATCAGCAGTCTTTATGAATAGAATACTGTTAGTAAAAGTGATGTAGATGCCCTGTGACTAACCACGTCAGTAAGGTGGGCAAAACCTGAATGAAAATACTATAAAATATTTTGTACTTCCTGCATCATGTCAGACAAAACTCTGTACTTGTATGGTTTTTTGCCTCCTGGTGTACACTAGTAAACTTTTGCATCTGAGCCTCCTGTGTTGTTATCTTTGTTTTTATTTAACACCAAGCACCTCTTCTTTGGTCTTTTTTTGCTGTAGCCAGAAAAGTAATTACTAAAAATTGGAAAAGTAAAGTTGCCCCCTCTAGTGTTGAATTTATTAGTATGGAAAAATAATTGCAGTAGTGAATTGCATACTATAAAGATGAGAACTTCTAATATTACACATTCATATAAATCTTGGCTTAAACTTAAAGACTTCCTTGAAAAATATTCATTGTTGATATGTATAACTTTGATGTAGTGATCAGCTGTGCACCTGTGTAAATAGTTGTTTGTTTAATAATTTATTTGTTTACCTATTGTTTTAAAACCAAATTAAAAAAAAATAAAAAAGGAATATAGTAAAGACATTTTGGGAGGCATTCATTATAGGAGCAATGCTAAGGAGCATCAAGAGGCTAATGAGTTCAAGGTTGTTGAAGTCTGATAACTGAATGTAGCCTGACAGTGCAGAATGGTGAAACACAACTAGCTGCAAATACCTTGTAAAGCAATACTTTTTAGTACATAGATGGTATCACTCTTTTAGTGTTTGCTATCACAATTTTTCTGTTCAGATATGTGGATATTTAATAAAAGGGACACCTCCAATAATATAACCCACACCATATTTAGACCATGTACTGCTTATTAAAAATGATTGCGTTAATATCCATAGCAGAAAGTTGAATTAATGTTCATAGACTATTAATGTACCTGACAAAAATATATATTGCACTTTGTGCATGAAACCACCATTATATAAAAACATTTGCAGTAGTGTTCTTAAAATTCTCAGTTTGCCTTCAGATAAGCAATGACTGCAACAGATCTTGAGTGTTCCTGACCACATTGTAAGGCATCTCCCAACAACCTAACATCACCAAACAGTTGAATGGCTGTACACCAGCCAAGAATGGGGTGATTTCCATCAATATTGTATATAATTGGTTTTAACTTGTCATAAATGACATACACTATATTGACCATCAAGGGGAAGCATGATGAAGCATGATGATTTTCTCATATAGGTAAATGTGCATAACAAGTTATATAATTGCTTTAACTTGAATTGTGGTTTTGTAACCCATCTTGACCATACATAATACTTAAGCTGTTACCAAGGTAACTAATGTTTTATACATGACATCAAACTGACAGTGTTGTTCAAGGGAAATGATAGAAGCCTGAACTAGGAATATCACAGAATGTAACAGTCACATTCTGAACAAATAGTATTAAATTGACAATAATCATTCCGTTTAACCTTTGCTGATTACACAAAATAGAAATGTAAAACTTTCAGTATATGCCATAAAATGGCAATTTATGAATATGGAAAGGGAACTTGTAATCATTAATCACAATAAGTGAATTTGTTGTTTTTAACCTTTAATTTCACTCATTTTATAAGAAATGACAGATATGAAAATCCTTATGTGTAGGAAATGGGGGGGATGCACTGATAATTAAAATGCACTGACTGTCATCAATGTTCACCTAAAACAAACCTGATGCTTTAAGTAAGTTATCAACAAAGTGATCACTTAAATGCTGGTAAATAATGAAATATAACTTCTGATATATCCAGTAAAATGCATTGTATTATAAACAGTAGGTATAAATATTATTACCATCTATTTATATTAAGTAATATGTTTTGAAAGACTTCATCAGTAAGGGTGAATATGTTAAATAACTGTGTGCTATAATCTTTTATTGAGGTTTTATATATGATGCATCCTACTTTACTATGATTGAATTGCTTGTCATCTATCTTTCATGTAAATATTAATTGCTTATACAATAAGTAGACATTTATATTGTATTAGAATTCTGTCTAATCTACAATAGTACTATATCTGTTCAAAATAATATAAATATTGCTTATTCCTATTACAAATATTATCCATATGATAATTCAATTTATGAAGCTCAGATGTTCTGGATTGTCAAGGTATGAGTGATAATCTGATGGACTTAGGTTTATCCATCAGATTAGGAATGATTTGCATTCCATGGCTAGTGTGGATCTCAGGTTTATTAACATTTATTAATTTAAATTTATTTCACAAAAACATTTTTAGTATGCCTGAGTAAAACATTACTTTATTGGTAAACACTCAAAGTATAAAACTGATAATTTCCTTTAAAAGCTCAAACATATACTTTATAGCTATCAAAGGAAATGTTTAATAGTCACAATAAAACAAAAAATACATAGTCTAAATAACCTAATTTATTATCTTTAAATACCAATGGCTTAAACAATACTAGAAAGAGATCAAATCTACTGAAATATTTAAAACTGAACAAAGAACAAATTGTCTTCCTTCAAGAAACTAATTTCAAAACAAATGACAATTACAAATGGAATCCTAAGGAATATATGATAGTGGCACAATCCACTTATAAGACAAAGACAAAAGGGGTAACAATTTTATGGAAAACAAATGTGATTAACCCAGAAATTATTTATAAGTATGAAGATAAAGAAGGCCTTATGGCATTAGTAATAGTTAAATAAAATAACAGAATATGGACCTTGGCCAATCTATACTGATTCCCAGGCATTGGAACAGGAACTGTTAAAAAAAACACTTGGATTTCATTTCCAATAATTATAAAGGCAACTTAATATTAGGAGGAGATTTTAACTGTATATTTGATATTTCTGAAACTACAAATAAAAGACCACTGTGTACATCTGCTGTATCAAAAGCTTTAAACAAGTGGGTAAGAATCATTTCATCTTGTAGATACTTTCAAATTTAAAGAAGATAAATCTTTGTTGTTTTCCCATCAAGATCACAGATTTGGTACCCAAACTAGAATAGATAAAATATTTGCTGCCTATGACTTACACTCTAAAATCATTAATTTCTCAATCACTCCCTGCCCCTTTTCAGGCCACAATTCGTTGATACTAAAACTTCAAAATGGGTACAAACCATTCATCTTTAACTCCAGAATTCCAGCATATATAACTAAAATTAAAGAGTTCAAACCCTGGTTATTATCTGAATTGCAGTTCTTCGTAGATATTAATTACACCACATAGATAAGTAAAATAATGATCTGGGACTCATTAAAAGCTTACATATATGGTAAAACCCTAACTTGGTATAAAAAAATCAGAGAATGAGATTCTGAATTATTAGATCTACAATTCAAACTGTTGTCAGTAAAAGCTGAAAAAAATCAAAATCATTTGGAGATGAAAAAGAAAGTAGAAGTATTAAACAATAAACACAATGAAATTCTAACACATAAAACTAGTTTAGCTTTAGAAAAACTAAAAATTAACATACTGGCCACTTCTCCCAAATATCTGCATAATTTATCCACAAGAATCAAAATACAATCAAAAGCTAATAACATTAAAAGTATCTTTCATGAAAAGAAAGGGAAAATGTCTCGGATATAGGTGACATTCTTGATGCCTATAGAAATCACTATATAGACATTTCCAAAAAGAAAATATACATATCAATCAATTAAATCTAGATGAAAAATGTTATAATATAAAAAATACCAGAAAAATTAAAACTAGATATGCAAACACCCATATCCTACAAAGAAATTACAGATACAATAAAAGAGGGTAAAATAATAAAGTTCTGGGTATATATGGCATAATTATGGAAATATATAAACTTTTTCCTTCAGAGATACTATCCCTCTTCCATAAAACTCTATTAGAAATTCAGTCACAAGCTTTAATACCACCCTCTTGGAGATATTCATTAATCACACCAATCCTAAAGGAAAACAAATCCCCCAAAACTCTGTACCTCATATAGACCTATATCATTATTAAATAAGGACTATAAGATATTTATGACAATATTAACTAACAGAATGAAAATACCACTATCCAAAAACAATAAATAATGATCAAACTGGATTTATATATCATAGACACACACATGACAATATTAAAAAGATAATTTCTCTTATAGATTATGTTAATAAAGAAAATAAAGAAACACTCATAATTGGCTTAGATATAGAGAAAGTCTTTGATTCCCAAAATTGGGACTATTTATTCAAAATCCAAATGCTGTTAGAATTTTCTGCATCCTTTTTTCATCTTCTAAAGAATATATATGCAAATAGTTTAGCATATGTCAAATTAGGTCCTTTTGCCTCTGAATCTATACGTATAAGAAAATGCACTAAACAAGGATGTCCCATGTCACCAATTCTTTTTGCTGTGGCTATTGAAATATTTCAGATTCAATTCGTAACAATATAAAAATCAAAGGAATAGATGTTTATGAACAATACAATTCTAAAGTAATGCTATTTGCCAATGACATATTACTAACATTATCTAATACAAAAGAGATAGAAGAAGAATTAGATATATTATTTGACAAATTTCACATGACTTCAGGGTTCCATTTCAATAAATCAAAATCCAAATTTTTATTAAATAAAAGAAAAAAGAACTGCAGACAAAGGGGGATCACATCATAGGGAAATAAGAATCTACCTTAAAATATCTAGGAATTGAGTTATGTAAGGATAATAATGAATTAGTCTAAAAAAACTACAATAATATCATCAATACAATTAAAATCTCTGTGGAAAAATGGAACAAAATAATATTAACATTTGAAGATAGACTACAGTTAATAAAAATGGTTTTACTGCCCAATATCCTATATATAGCCTTGGCAATACAACTGTTACCACAAAGGAATATACTTAAAGAAATAAATTCATGCCTAATAATTTTTTTATGGTTTCCCAAAAGAAACAGAATAGCTTTAATACATCATATAAGACCACGGAAGCAGGGAGGATTAAACTTTCCTGATATAGAAACACATATAAAAGCATTAATATCTAAAACAATATCAGATTGGATAAGTCCAAATTACTCTCCAAATTGGAAAGAATTACTAATTGTAATATCAATAAACAAATTTGATTTATAAAAAAAAATTTCAAATAGATAAAAACAATTTGCCATGGCACATATTATGTATTAGTATGCAATATAACATAACGAAACTCACTAAAACTCACATGATTAATTATTACATTGGCTCATTTAGGAAAATTATTAATGCAAATATAGATTTAAAAATCTGGTTTGATCTTTTAACACCATTTATAGTCACAAAAAACTTTCCACATAAAATATATAGAGAAATTATTAATTCATGGGAACAGAAAGGATTTGTTTGTTTGCTCCAATGTATCAAAGAACTAAAAGTGTTAGATATGCAAGAAATAACAACAACATACAAAATTCCACAACAGGACTGAATAACTTTACAGGGTATTCAGTCATATTCACAAGATTTAAGTAGAATAATTAACAATTCTTCATTTAAAGAAATACCTAAATTTACAAAATACATATATGAAATCATATATAATGACTTTGACATGGGAAACAGTATTTCAAAATTTTACAAAATATTGATAAACCATAAAACAACACCCAAAACCTCATATTGGAAATATATAACAAAAGGACACTCAATGCAGTTAACTGAAGATAGTAAAACAAATATCTTATTATCGATAAAATATACATCCTTTACACAATACTGGAAAGTTTCTAATTGGAAATGCTTGCACAGAGCATTCCTAACCCCAGACAAAATCAGTAAAATAAGTTCTTCCATAAAAGGAATATGTTGGAGATGTGAGCAAGTGCACAATGCAGATTGGAACCACATTAAGCCATTTTGGAATGGTATTAATAACTTTCTACAAACTTTAATGAATCATTTTATTTAACTAAAGCTCTTGTATTTTTAAGTGAGAACAAATGTCCTCATTTGAATAGGTCAAACATGTATCTAGTATGAACTATACTTGCAATTTCAAGGAAGTGTATAACAAGAAGATGGAATACAAACACAATACCAACTTTGTAATACTTCTACAGCCTACTGAAGACCACAGCATTATTGCAAATTAAAATTAAAGAACTAAGAATTTATCCAAAGCCATTTATCAACAACCCTTGGGGAAAAGTCTTATTGTTGATTGACACTATACAGTAATTGATTGGATACTCTGATAATGGATTGGACATACTTATAAAGTAACTGTATACATTAAGATCTATTATATTGTCAGGCTAATGAAAATAGTGTACATAGTTATTTAAGATGTTATGTATAAATACTATGGAATTCATTCAAATGTATTTGAAAAATAAATAATTTTTGAGAAAAAGATTGTATATAATTTCTTATGTAAATATTTTGTATACCTACATTTGTGTTGTTAGTGTATTTCTGTAATTTGCTACATAACTTAGTGTAGACCTTCACATAATCCTTTTTGTACCATTGTACTTCTCTGGTATCCTGTATCTTTGTAGTCACTTGTGGAGATTTTCTCCCCAGGCCTCCGCTGAAAAAGGGCTTCTGCCCAGTTGGACTAACCCGGCCAACAAATATCAAATAAATAATAATAAATATGATATTTCCCCTTCTGTAACCCTTAGAACAGCTGTATGCTGAATCCATCATATATATTATATCACAGATTCCAGTAGCCTGAATCTGGTCTGAAAATCTGGTCTGTGGCAACACACCAAACATCTTATCATCTTATGCCTGTGCAACTAGGACAGACACTAATAAGAGGTATAGATAGCTATGGAACTTATCTGGTAAGAATGTCATCCAAGTCCAATCAGTAATGGGATGAAAATGACATAAACATAGTAGAATATCATAGAAAATGAATTAGTGCAAAATAAATATTCATAAGGAGGTATAGATAGAAAATATGTTAATGGTATGCTTCATTTCACACACGTTCTGAACATTTTCATCTTTTTCAATACACATGCCACCAAAAATGCAGAAATGTTAGAAAAAAGAAGGAAATGTCGCACCTACGCACCTATGTGATATAAAACTTAGTGGGGTGCTTCTCATTGGTCATGTACTATTGGGATGAGTGGTGGATGTAATGTTCTGCATGAGTAATGTACAAACGTACCAAATAAATGACAAAAAAGCATGCTGTATGGTGCTATGGTAAATTTTTTGCTAAAATAATGCAACAGAAATACTTAAATGTAGAAAGTACTTAAACAGTTTTAATGAGATATACTGGATAAGATTTTAGAGTTAATAGAACTGCCTGTACTCAGTATGACTCTAACCATATCAATACCATTGTTGTGTAAATGTACAGGAATGGTCTGCGTGTTTTGACAGCTTTTATGTAAGAAGGAATACACAGAAGCTATCATATCATATTGATATGCAAGATTCTAACACTGCTCTTTACAAGCACTCTATTATCTGCATTAATTTTAAAAGGTTCCCTTTTAATGGTGGATAATATAACACTGAGTGCCAGGGCATGGTGACTAGTGTGATGATGTGAGGTATTGCCAGCTATGCCAGGAGAAGTAGGGCAGTGGATGTGAAACATATGCCAGCACAGCTAGCTGGAATTTTGTAAAGAATCATATACCATTTGTATATCAAACTGATTTGTACAGATGCTTGTGTTGAAAAATGTATTTGTAAAGCTGTTTGTGTTAAAAATATACCAACAGTGTGCCCTGCTGGACAGAAAAAGAAATATACATGTAGTATTGTAACTGTTTAAATGTATACATTTTAAAAAAGGATACTGGAAGAGACGAGATTAATCTCAATCCACCTAACTTTGAAAATAGCTTGAAATGAAATTACTTCATTTAGGCCATAAAGATTGTACTGTATATTTTTCAATGCAGCCAGAGAAAAAAAGTCTCTACTAGGATGCTTTCTGCATTCTCTTTGGGGTGAACTAATTGCCATTCTGGATGGGTAGAGGTTTGAAACTGTTTTATGACATACATTTGCTGCAGCAGATCTTAGCAAGGCTCTCTGTATGTGTATTATTGAAAAATACATGTTAAATCCTTACAGCTTCTAGACAAGGGGGTAGCATGGGAACCATAAGTCAGATGACCAGGTGTATGTGATGTCATTTTGTAATCCATCACTAAAAATTATATTTTAATACTAGGTGAGCCTGAATTCTCATGGCAGTCTGTTTTTGGAACCTGACAGAGAAGGACCCCTCAACTACTTCATCTTGCCTTGCTCTAGTAAGTGACCAGGGAATAGTAATTATTTAGATCAGTCAGGAAAATATAGTGATATTAGTTAAGTGCTTTTTTTCTGTATCTGTGTATTTCCTGTGATTGAAACTCTTGTGTTTACTGTAAATAGATCATTAGTATTTTCATGTTCTTTGCTTATTTATTATTAAATATATTTAAACTTTTCATTGTGGCTGGTCTTTTTAGAGAATATTTTAATTTCCAAAAGTACTTATATATATATTTGGTAACAGCTCTGGCCGCTCCTCAAAGCCTTGCTGTTGGTCAAATTATCGTTTGTATTAATATTAATTTCACTCAGTATAATTGTACACTTGTAAGAGCCTTTGAGTAGCTGGCTTTGGAGTGTCTGGTGGTGGTGTAACTACCTTATAGTCTGGGAAGAAGGGGGCATAGCTAATAAATCTGTGCCAGCCTTTTCCAGGGGTGTGTGTGTGTGTGTGTGTGTGTGTGTGTGTGTGTGTGTGTGTGTGTGTGTGTGTGTGTGTGTGTGTGTGTGTGTGTGTGTGTGTGTGTGTGTGTGTGTGTGTGTGTGTGTGTGTGTGTGCGCATGTGTGTGTGCGCATGTGTGTGTGTGTGTGTGTGTGTGTGTGTGTGTGTGTGTGTGTGTGTGCATGTGTCTCTGTAAATTAAATCTCAAAGAATGTGTGTATGTGTGTCAGCTGTTTGGCTCAAGGACATGAAGCACTGGCTTCACACAGAGGGTGCTGGAACACTTGCCTTGGACACTTGGCTGAGGTGTCAACTCTATAGCTGTGCCAGTGGGGAGTCTTACTGGGGACCTGGAGGAAGGCAGATAGAGCAATCCAGACCCTGGGCTGAGTGTGTTCCCTGTGTGCTGTTAAGGGAAATTGTGCTTGATGCAGAGAACTGCATCTGGAAATACTGGGTGTATCCATTCTTGTTCCAAGTGAATGTCCCTCTCCAGTGTCAGTGGTATGGATTCAGGCTCCTTGATTACTGGCCCACAGTGGCGACATCACAGCTAGAATAGCCTGTTTCTACAAAATCATTCTGAGTGATGGATTAGGCAAAATGCTGGTCACCTCATTGGCCTTAATTAATTATATTAGTATCAAGAAGTAAGGTCAATCCTTCCTGATCTGATTATGCACTATTTCTCATTTTCTACACTGTATATTCATTACATCTTATTTAACCTATAATTGTCCCCATATAGCCTTGTTTGTTACTAAATTTTTAGTATTCAAATATTGATTAACAATATTTTTAAGGATTTTCATCATTTAAGTATTTCTTTTTCCTCAAAATGCATATTTTATTTATTACTGGCTTCACCCCAGATGGAAGCCAGTCACACTATCGGCAATCCTTTTTTCGACTGCCAATAGACCAAACAAGACCTTAGAGTATATATATATATATATATATATATATATATATATATATAAAATCGGTACTGATCCCCAAAGGAACTTTTCACCAAAGCACAAATAGCCGGGCATACTTCCACGAAAGTGCTTTTTACCAAAAAAGCACTTTCGCGGAAGTATGCCTGCAGCTAGAGGGAGTCATGTGGGGAATGACTGATGTGGAGATAATACTATGGTGTGGAGAAGAGAATATTCCCTTTTCCTCACTGTAGTGCGATCTCGGAGTGAGAATATTAAAGTAGGGGGGGGTGTGGTGGGCACAGCCCCCCACATGGGGGGGTGCAGTAAAAGTAGATTTACTGTTTGCTTTTTTTAACGCACTTTAACAAAAGCGCTTTTTCGGTGAAAGCGCTTTCATTAAAGTGTGTTCAGTGATTGTGGATTCCGACGATTGAACTTTCGTTCAATAGTCCTAGATCCATATACATATATATATATATATATATATATATATATATATATATATATATATATATATATGTATATGGGTCTACCTCAGTAGACCAAAATCCCACTTACCCAATTTTTAAAAGACCGAGACGAAAAACCCAAAATCCCTAAAGACCGACTGCTATGGGTAAGTAACCACTTGGCCAGCATGTTGACCTTTGCCCCTTACCTCTGCAGTTGTGTGATCTAGAAGTTGGTATATTTAGTGAGGGGGAGTGTGGGGGTGCACCCCCCCACATGGGTGGGTTTTACTTTGCTATAGTTTTAGGGTGTTTGCGGGGTTGGGTGAGTGGTTACTTAGCCATAGTGATCTGCTGGTGTTTTCAGCAGTTGGTCTTCAGGGATTTCAGGTTTTTCGTCTCAGTCTTTTAAAAATCGGGTAAGTGGGATTTTGGTCTACTGAAGTAGACCCATAAATATATATATATATATATATATATATATATATATATATATATATATATATATATATATATATATACGTGTGTGTGTGTGTCTGTGTGTGTGTGTGTGTGTGTGTGTGTGTGTGTGTAGATAGATAGATATAATGCATATCTATAAGTTCAGGGGGTATGGGGGTTGTCTCTCCACATGCAAAAAGAAAGTTGCCTCCTAGGTTTACTGAAAGGTGTTTTGGGACAAGTTTTTCGATCTATCAGCAGTCAGAAAAATGGCTGTCTACGACACGATTCCCATGTTGTTTTAAATGTTGTTATTCTTATAAAGTCTCTCTCAGTATAAAGATGAAAGTGCTAAATAACTATTTTATTTTATTACAAGGTTTTCTGTGGTACCATACATGTTTTTTTTCAGTTGTTTGTTTATATGCATGAATCAGACATTTTTAATATACCAGATAAAATTGGCAATATGATCCTTTATTTATACGACAGCAGTAGATGTACAACTTTTATAATTTCCAGATGTATTTTCCAGTTTTGCTTTATAGCAGCAGTTGTGCATGGCACCTTCTAAGTGAAAACAGGCTCAGACTTTGTGGACTAAAAGTTAGGTCTAAAATGGAAAACAAAAAGGCAGGGCTCACAGGTCATTGAACCACTAACTGCATTGTAGCAGTGATATTTTATTAAATTAATTTGTTTTCAGAATTCACATTTAAAGACAATGTCACACTAGTGCTAAGTAAGATGAGATGTTTGTGGTCTGCAACACGGAACACTATGAAGCCCCAAACATTGTCATCAGCAAAGTCTATTGTATAACCAGCTTTCTGTTGGGGTGTATGACCATTAGTGCTGACAGTTTCTCTTAAATGCAGGAGTGATACTGACAATTAATTACACACAACTCTAAGATAATGTAGCAAGCTTTTAGCATCTATTCTTTTAAGAAAGATGTAAAGTGATCCTTCTTTTTACATAGAGTAGTATTTTCATGATGTGCCTTTACAGAGAGGGTTATGCAGATTAGAATGCCTACAAAAGACTGCAATATGTATTTTTCAATCTATGCTAGTATAGTATTAATCACTAGGGCATTAATTAAAAATTCCTTAAATTCTTTAAAAAGAATGTTGCTCAGTGAAGTCTCTGTTTCCAGAATTATAGTGGAAAACCACAGCTGTAGGAAAATATATATTTAAAAAAACACAGATTTAGGAGTGCAATAATATCTGTCATTCTCTACTGACCTAAGATCAGGTCTGCACTGAGCAATATAAAAATTTTGTAATGATACTATACAGGCCACCTTGGACTGTTATTTAATTACATCTGCATGATGTACACATGAATTCCAGGCATTCAGATTACCATTTAGTTCTGCATGACTGCAACCATTTACTTTTTAAATAAACTAAACAATTATACATTACTTTTCTAATTAAATCCTTCATTAGAGTCTTAAAATATGAGACCACCATATGAAGCTCTAAAGTTCATAGGGTGAAACAGACAAAAAAGAAATGTTTGATGCCCTTTAGAAATAAAGTGTAGCCAACTATGCAACATTTTTTTTTTATTTGTGATTAAATTATTCATTATTTTCATAAGGCTTGTTATATTATCATATGTCATGTACAATTTCTGAGTGCCAGATTAAAAGCCCTTGCACAGTGTATCAAATTAATAATCTTCCCTTGAAATTATGTTTTCTAATTTTCTTGCTTTCCCGTTTTAATTTATGGTAATATTTATTCATGAGATTTAGATTTTACTTCTGCTTCAATGGGCACATAAAAGTAGCACACTACTTCTTATTGTTAGAATCATTTTTCTCTGCAAAAACCTGATGTTTGTTAGCTGCAAGTTTACACTCAGAATGTCATAATTTGAAAGTCACCAGCATCTTGTAATAATGGTTAGACTCAGATTAGCGTGAGAAAGTCTAGATTGTATTTTTACCATTGTCTCACTCTTCTCCGTGTCTATGTGATCACACGGTTGGGGCACATATAGCTTAGGGGTGTGGAGGTTTGCTACCATATGAGAGGTTCAAGGGGCTAAAAAATATATTTGTGTCATTTAATCAACATCTAAATATTTTGAAGGTCACTATTCAAAAAAATGACACTCCCAAGGTCTCAAAGCACATACACAAAAATTCAACACTTTCTGCACCCTGAAATATACGGTAGCTAGAAGCCACATACCCCTGATCTTGATACCTATATATATATATATATATATATATATATATATATATATATATATATATATATATATATATATATATACACACACACACACACATATATATATATATATACACAGACACACACACACATATATATATATATATATATATATATATATATATATATATATATATATATATATATATATATACTTGAGTCCCAAGCAAGTAGATTTGTTCATAAAGTGAAATATAGGATGTGTTTCTGAACACTCATTTTACCAAAAGTATGTTTTTCTGAGTGTCCATTTTGCCAAAGGAAGTAGAGTGTGTGTGAGTGTGTGTGTGTGTGTGTGTGTGTGTGTGTGTGTGTGTGTGTGTGTGTGTAACTCTTTGAAGGTTAGGGTTAGAGTAAGGGTTAGGGAAGGGGATAGATTTAGTGTTGTGTGGGTATGTTCATATTTGTGTGTAGTGGGTGTAAGAGCTATCTTCTATAGTGGCAGTGTTATGAAAAAGATTTTCTAAGGTATGGTATAAGGTTAGGTAAGCAGTTAGCATGCATTACTAAGGTGGTGCAGGGTGAAGCCTTTCATCTGAGGACATTGTTTGGTAACCATGTTTAAAAATCAGTAACTGCAGTTAGCCTTCCAATGGCATAGAGGGATACAGCCCTAACTATGACCAAGGCGACCAGGGTTCATGTAGCACCTTGGGCAACTGATGGAAGTGCAGGAGAGGAAGGGGATGCCTATCCTGGGGGAGGCTGGTGTTTTCTCAGCTGCCTGTTTCTGCTGCTCCAGTGGCATGCTGTGGAATTCTCATGTAGCACTGAAAGCAGTGCCCAGTTGGGAGGGATGTGGTCTGTGGCTGCCCCAGATGATGATGATAGCTCTAGTCCTCAGGTGCAAAAGAGTGCACATGTGTGGATGTGGTGGGAGCATGAGCAGCCCTCACAGTGTCATGGATGATGTACCAGTGCAGTCAGGTTAAATAAACACAAAAAGAAAATACTTACCTAACCATCTCTGATACTTGTGCAAGTGGTGGCAGTTCCCAGTGTTAGACTTCCCTGAGTGGATCTGGAGTCTGAATCCCCACCATCAGGTAGCCAAAGCTGCTGTGCTATTGCAGGAGCTTGATGGTTACACGCTAGGAGGCAATAAGAGACAGAAAAAAATCATCAACATTAATACATGCCTTTCTGCGTTCTGAAGCGGCTCACATATGGGATGTTTAGTGCTTTTTTGTTATTCTCATATTTATGTCAGTATCCATTCTTGCAATATACAAATATCTGAAGGGTTACTTGTTCTCAAACGTAAGCCTTTGGATACAGACAAGTGTTTTTAGCAATGTGATTAATAGGACAAGTTTGGGCCAGAACAAAAATAGCAGGAAGAGTAAGCTGGCATGTCTAATGCTATTTGTGTTCAAATCCCCAGCAAAGCACCTCATAGTGGTTACTTGGGAAGAGTAAACTGGCCACGAGGGCCAGCACGCCAAGTTTCCAACAGAGTTCATTATATAAATGCAGAGTAAAAGGGAAGAGAGTAGAAGCAGAAAAGGGGAAATAAAAAGCGGAGGACCACGCACATGGATAACCATAAGGAATGATAGGTGGGAGAAAGAAGAGCATACTTTTGGGGGAGACAAGTGCCCATTTTATATATTTGAGAAGAAAAAAAGAGCTTTTGGTGGAAGGATATGGGGAGTAGTGTAGGTAGGAGGGGCTAAACAGAAAATGCAGACATAGACAGAGTGGGCCAGTAAAGGCACAAAAGGGGGAGGACAGTAGTTGCGAGATGCAGATATACATATGGAGGACAATTGGTGATAAACTACAAATAGACTAAGAGGAATGATATATAAGGGAGGTGAACAGCAGGATGGGAACAGAGTAGTGTACAGGGGCCTGTCTGACTGGCCCAGTAGAGAGTCCACACAGACATTAGTCACTTCTGTGGTTAATGTCATGGGCAGGCTGTGCCTTTTTGTGGCCTGATGGTGAAGGCCATCTCGCTGCACAGCTCCATCAGCCATGGCAAGAGGTACTCCATGGTATCAGTGCAGGTGTCAAGCTACCAGAGCAACTTGGATGCAATTAGCCTCTACAAATGATGTTAGGTGACAATGGGGGGGACTCTTTTTTCCACTCTTAGAATAGCCCATCCTGAAATGTAGCCATAGAGGCCACCAGAAAACTTTCCAAGTTGCCATCTGCAGAGTGACCTCCATTGCCCTGCTGAAAGGCAGGTCAGGTGGCATTTTGTGACTCAGTACCAAATGTGTCATTTGGCTCAGACTCAGGTGGCTGTCACTTCTCTACAACCTGCTGGACCTGTAAAAGGTGAGGAAAAACACATTACTACAAATGAATGTTAGAAGCAGGACTGGAATTATATACTGCAATTATCAACATGATATAAGTACCATGTAGCCTTGAGAGTATGTCAGCTGTCCTGAGACAGGCTTAATTACTGATCTCTCTCTCTTTCTCTCTCTCTCTCTCTCCTTGGCTACTATAAAAGAAAGTAGGGAAACGTCAGCACACATCAAACTTGACAAGAAAGCAAGGAAATAAAAATATTCAATACACCCTCAAAAAATATGTAGTGATTACAATAAAAATTTGGCATACTCTCCCTGACCTATGCCTCCTACTGATAAAGGAGGTCAAGGTAACACTGCCACAAGTTAGTATAGCAACGCCTGCACTGATTACTAGAGTGGATGATGCCAGTGACATAACTCTTGGCAAGCTGATGCTGGGCATCCACTGTATATAATGGGCCATCATAATGTGCCCTAATAGTCCCTGTGCAGGAAATACAGAACATTGATGAAGCTGGGACCTGAAGAGGCCATTCACACATTACTGATCTTCATGAGAATTACAATGGTAAAATTGTGCCCACGACCATATGTCTGATCCTCACATAACGTACATTGTTGGCAAGCAGTACTGCACTAAGAAATGAATTAGGAGCACAGAGTTGCAGTGGTATGGGCTTCGCAGGCTCCATGCATGCGTATAGTGTGTACACATGCCCTGTTACCCGCAGGATGAGCAGTGACATGCATGAGTATAGTGTGTACACATGCCCCATTACTCACAGGATGAGCAGAGACATGCATGTTAGCATTGCCTGGGTTTGATTGTGCAATGAATGATGTCAGTGTGATTCTGAAATGATCTCACTAAATGACTCATTATCATAATATTATTGCAATATAAAGTTCAGTCACCATATTGTGGAGGACTGTGTTAACACGAGCAAGTCAGAAAAAGAAGACATTGAACTGTGACATAGGCATTTTGAAGAAGATAAGATACCCAGTAGTGTAACTCTGCAGGCAGTAGAAGAAACACAGACGAAATAATAGATGAGGGTGAGGTAACATGGCAGGATTATCCATGACAGGGAACAAAGTACAACTCTATAACAAGTAAATGTCCAGTTGAGTGTCTCACCGTGGCAAAGAGTACCACATAAGGTAATGCAGCACAGTACAAGGCCCCAGCCACTTAGAATTTGCTTCCTGATGATGTCAGAAACATCTTAGCTACAAAGCTTTCAAGAAAAAACACAATTTATCTGACACCCTGCCTCACTATCACAATACAAAAAGCTTCTAAATCTCAACTAACCCTGTTCAATCTCTACTCCAAAACCACCTAACACATATTATTCTGATTTGGAAGCCTGCTTCACGGACCCAATAGATTTACCACAGACTCACATAGTACACCATGTAATACACATGTGACCCTCTCACTCACTCCCTTCTTGTCCCTCAGCCTTCCTATAAATGCCACTGTATCCAAAGTTACAAGTTTCCCCTTCTGCATACACGCTGGATTAAAAACCAATAGCAGTCCTCAGCATAGTCACTAATACTTTTATTTATTCATTCATTCAGTCAGTCAATAAGTCATATTTTTTATTCATATTATTGGCCTTTAAGCTGACCATCTTAGACCTTCTGGACAATCACTGATTTGCAAGGAAGACCAAGACAGATAAGTTTCAGCATTTTTAAACACACACAGGATAGAGAACAATTATAAAAAATTTCTCTTGTCAAGTTAAATTGTGTAGTCTAATTAATCTGTTAAAAAGGACTTGGTGTGACTACTGAAAATAATATAGTTTCCTCTATGTAAGGATTCAGTTCAAACTACTCTAAGAAGTACAGAGTTTTGCCATTACTTTTAAGTGTAGAAACATCATGTCTTTTGCCAATATTTGCGTGTGTCTTGCCTTTGACTTTTTGTCATGCCTGAAAACAGATTCTTTGGACTAGCCAGCCCACACAGGATTATGGGATGCACGGATAAACCAGCAAAGTTTATCTGTCAGTGCTGTCTATATTTCAATGCTTGGTAACATTAACTGAAAAAGCATGCTAACTCCATCTGGAACTACTGCTGAATGGTGATCATTTTCCCACCATTACATTGTTTTATAATGAAAGAGTATGGGCAAAAAAAACTAATTTTAATGTATATTTCCATACTGAGATTGTAGAAATGGTATGGTTCTCTTAACCTTCCTCTCAGTTTTTCAGCCATTTAATGAAACATCCTTGCATTAACAGTATTTACACAATCTTGTGCATATTACTTTTCTGTTCAGTCTTTCTATAAAACCTACAAAGGTCTCACCAGATATGATGTTATACTTTTCTTTTACCAGGCTTTGAGAAACAAAATCTAAGCTAGTGCTCAATCTGCATTTCACTATCACTACCCTCCTCTTTTCTTCCTGAGCTCCAGTACTCCAAGGAGTCAGTTTCAATATACTAAAGACAATTCTGAAGTAGTATGAGGAAGTATGTTTAAGGAGAGAGGGTGGTGTTTGCATGTAGTATGAGGAAGTATGTTTAAGGACAGAGGGTGGAAGTTGCATGTAGTATGAGGAAGTATGTTTAAGGACAGAGGGTGGTTGTTGCATGTAGTATGAGGAAGTATGTTTAAGGACAGAGGGTGGTGGTTGCATGTAGTGTGAGGAAGTATGTTTAAGGACAGAGGGTGGTAGTTGCATGTAGTATGAGGAAGTATGTTTAAGGACAGAGGGTGGTTGTTGCATGTAGTATGAGGAAGTATGTTTAAGGACAGAGGGTGGTAGTTGCATGTAGTATGAGGAAGTATGTTTAAGGACAGAGGGTGGAGGTTGCATGTAGTATGAGGAAGTATGTTTAAGGACAGAGGGTGGTAGTTGCATGTAGTATGAGGAAGTATGTTTAAGGAGAGAGGGTGGTGGTTGCATGTAGTATGAGGAAGTATGTTTAAGGACAGAGGGTGGTAGTTGCATGTAGTATGAGGAAGTATGTTTAAGGACAGAGGGTGGTAGTTGCATGTAGTATGAGGAAGTATGTTTAAGGAGAGAGGGTGGTGGTTGCATGTAGTATGAGGAAGTATGTTTAAGGACAGAGGGTGGTAGTTGCATGAAACAGTCTTTCTGAGAGGGATTTAAGTATGCACGGAATAGCCTCCATGAACAGTTAGTTCAAAAACAATGATAGTTCAAAAATGCATGGCTGGAAATGCTTAGGGAGCTTCAATGATGGTGAGGAAAAAATAGGCTGCTAATCATACCTCTCAACCTCTTAGAGCAAGAAATCTGGACAAATCCATAAATAAAAGTGGGACAAAGGCCAAAAAAAACAGGGACAGTTTTTCAGTACTGCTCTTACAAACTTAGAAATTTCACAGAATGACAGGTTTTGCATTTGCATGAATTTTCTGAAGGGTATGGAGTCTGAAACACAAATGTCCGTCATTATTTTCTAACTTCAGTTTTTAATGATTTGCCAATAATTTGCCAGAAAACTAAAATTTTATGAAAAACAGACCAAAAATATGAGGCAACAATCTGGGCATTCTGTGAAAATCTGTACAGTTGATAGTTATGTTGCTAATTAGGTAAAATGTCCTATGCAGACCACCTCAAGGCTCTATCCCTGTATTCTGTCTCCTACAGGCTTTTGAGGGAGATCTATGCCTGGCACACAGGGCATTGTCAGACCCCACTCTGATAGACCTGCTGCATATCTTCAAAACAAACGGCACCAGAATTATCCATTCTAAAGAGTTAAACCTTGCCTGTGACATAAATAGAATCTTCTTGGAGAGACAGGTATGTATCCCAGAGATTACCCCATCTCTGGAACAGGCTCCCCATCTATGTGAAGCAGAGCTCCTCCCTAACTCAATTCAAGTGCAACCTGGACAATTGGTTGGGAAACAGGAAATTCATCCCTGGTTTGGCACCTATGTTTTTAGTGGACACAGGCAACCTGTAAATGGTTCATCTCACAGGCCCTTGCTTACACTTATCAAGGGTATCAAATGGCTAGGCTTAAAAAGGACCTTCTGGTCATTAGCCTAGTAAACACCTATGAACCTATGAATTAGGTAGATGGGTATGTTACCACTGCTAATTAACTTTAAAAAAGAATAATTAGTAGTGCTAATTAATTAGCAGGCAGGGAAACAAACAGACCAGTTTGCACAAGCAGTCATTGCCATTAAAGACAAATTTTCTCTGTTTTCATGTTAGGCTTTGTGAGTATATCTCTGCATATTTATTGGAGCATCTCAAACATAAGCATCTGGTAGCAATGCACAAAACAAGGAATAGCTAATAATGTCAGCAAACCATATCTATAATGACAAAAGTAAAACTATGGGGTGGGGGGGGGGCTCTTGACCCAAATCATTTTTGGTTTTGGAACAATTAACTTGTTTATTATTGTTTTCTGCCAGACTATAAACCACATTTGCCATGGTACTCAACAATCTGGCTACACAGACTGAAAGGAGACATTCTGAAAACAAGTCACACAATTGTACCACACTGTGAGAAACTGTAGTCATGCCGGGGATTAATCTAAATGTCATTATATTGCAACACAATTTGCGTAGCAAGCTATTTTACAGAGGAATTCATCACAATTAATATACTACAAACATGAAATATAATGTGCTCACTTCCATGGAATCTCTGGAAAAAGACAACTTGCATATCCATAGTTTACAAAATTGCTGGTCATATGGAGGTAGGGATAAGTGCATTTTGATCCCTAATGTGCTTACCTTTTACTTTTTTTTTTTTTTATACTCATGTTGATGTTTAACAGTCAAATACGATTGCCAGCATAAGTTGCAATCAGTTCAGTAAGTATAGGGTAGCAGAGAAAAGCCAGAACCAGTAAATTTCCATGGTGATCCAGAAGGGGGAGAAGCATCATTTTATCAATTTACTCATGCAATAAAAATATTTGTGGTGTGTACCCTATTAGCCACTGATAAAAAAGAAAGGTGAAGTTTAAGCAAGACTTTATTTGCCAACAAAGCAGAGTAAGATGGAAGCTTTACAGAGTGGCAGGTCAGTTCAACAATCAAGGTCTGATTAATGAGCAAAACTGGCTAAGTAAAGGATATATACTGAACTTAAATATGTGCAGCAAAATAATGGTGGCTTCCTGGCTGAAGGGAGAAGAACTCTACTTAAGGGAAGCTCAGTACCTAACTGTCCAGAGACTCCTTGTTGGTCCAGAATAGCAATAATTGAATGAAAAGTGAAAGGTCCTTGTTTGAATAGCCTGATCATACCTCTCAGCCTCTTAGGGCAAGAAATCTGGGCAAAGCCATAAATAATGAGTGGGGGGGGGGAACAAAGGCCCAAAACTATGGACTGTTTTCGAATATTGCTCTTACAAACTTAAAAGGTTGATAGAAAAACAGGTTTTGCATTAGCAGGAATTTTCTAAAGGGTTTGTTTGTTTGTGTATTTCAGCTTTTCACGGTTAGGGGTCGCCACAGTGGAACTCCAATCCGCTAATGATTGGTAGTGGATTTTGAATTCTAAATCTCAATTGTCTGTCATTATTTTCTGACTGTAGTCTTCAAAGATTTGGAATAATTTGCCAGAAAACCACAATTTTATGAGTAACAGGCCAAAAATATAAGGCAAACAAAAATCTGGACATTCTGCAAAAATCTGTACAGTTGAGAGGTATGTCCCCGATCATGTTAATTTTCCTTTATCTTGTTTCAGTTATTAAAAGTAGTACTCAGAAGATTTATACTGTGTGTGTGTGTGTGTGTGTGTGTGTGTGTGTGTGTGTGTGTGTGTGTGTGTGTGTGTGTGTGTGTGTGTCTGTGCACCCGTGTGCAGCATGTGTGTGTGTGTGTGTGTGTGTGTGTGTGTGTGTGTGTGTGTGTGTGTGTGTGTGTGTGTGTGTGTGTGTATGTGTGTGTGGTGTGTGTGTATGCATGAGTCTACAAAATCATCATGTGGGTAGATTCTTAGATAAAACAAAAAATAAGGGAAGCTCTATTCCTAGAAAACCCTTGTTAATCCTAAGATTAGTCATGAGTTCAATTCCTACACAAGAGTCAGTAGTTTTCTTTCATGTTTCATTTGTTAAAAACAGAGCTACATACAGTATCAGTACTTTGCTTTATACAGCCTGTGTCTATGACGTTTTCACTCAGTGAATGCATCTTATTCAGGATTCATACATTTGTAGGTACTTATTAAGCTTACAGCCAAAGCAGAGTGCAAACCATAACAATTCTCAGCCATATCACCCAGTACTGTTGGGAGACTAACAAAGCCCTCAATTAATTACACTTTCTCCACAACTTCTTTGGTTCTTGAGTAGATAGCACAAATTGTAAGTAGTTAAAGGCAGAATAGTTTTCTAACCAGCACGAATACATGTTAGTCAAAGGAGAGTCTGTTATCAGCACACATAGCAAGACTTTGATGAATCTATCGAATTTAAGTGGAATGCTATCTAAATGGTTAGCGGTAGAGATGCTAGATTTACCAAAGGAAGCTATGTTGTATTCCTTGGTGTTAAGGGTAAGCCCATGACTGATACACCAATTGTTTCTTTCTTCCCCCTGTGCTAGGAAATTTGAATACAAGAATGGGAGTTGATAACTGCCCCCAATTTGCAATCATCAGCAAACTTAGTGAGCCAAAGTCTCTTATTATTGACTTTTATGTCAAAGAAATATACAACAGAGGAGAGCTCAGTGGGACACAACTGGTGACATTTTGCTGTCTAGAACAAATACCCCTGACCTTAATGGTATGAGTTCTGTCAGATTGCGATTTGGCAGTTTGGTGGATGTAAATTTACAGTCTGGATGACACACTTCCAGAGTACAGGAAGACTCAGGGCAGGATTCACGAAGCCTCCGTGTAAGAGTTATAACTCATACACGGAGGCTGCAGTTAAACGGAGTGATGTCAGCATGCTCTGCATATTCATGAGAGCATGCTGAATCACACTTAAGGCCAACACGGTCCGTGTAAGACAGTAGGGGCGTGTCCGTAGGCCGAGCCCTGTAAGCGGACACGCCCCCAGAAGAGGAAAAGTACCCAAAGTAAACACCCACGACAGAGTCCACGGAAATGTGAATAAACAGAACACAACACATGCCCCCACAGACTATGAACAGAAAATATATAAATAAACACGTTTTTTTTTTTAAATTGTAAAAATGTTTAACCGTGAGTGCGCTCGTTTGAGCGGGCATGCCCGTAGCGCAGCTACAGTTAGCAGTCAGTGGGAAAGCATATAAGAACTAAATATGCAAAATAAGCCAGGAAGCAATAGCGTAGCGGTAGAGATGTTGGCTGAAGAGCAGGCATTCATGGTTCGAGCCCCCACAACACCAATATTTTTTCTTTAGCAAAATAAGCAGGAAACAAGTCCCTGACAAATAAGTACACATAAAACCACAATTTATGTAAAATGTAATGAAATAGCCCATTTATATTGAAGAAATGTGAGGTAACAAAAGAATAAAAAATGCCAAATGTGCTCATAGCTGAGCTACAGTTTAACAGAGTGAGTGCATCTGCCCGTAGATGAGCAGTGGTTTAACTGGTGCAAAATGAGTGCCCGTAGCTGAGCAGTGGTTTAACACACTGAATCTATGTGCCCCTAACTGAGCTGAGCGTAATATGCGTGCCGATAGCCAAATGAGGCTTAAAGCAGCGTACCGCGCAAACAAGCTAACCGACGGGCAACGTTGAGCAAGCCGTATCAAAACTGCCTTTACACAGACACACCCTTCAGCATGTCTAGACAGTCATGAAAAATAAAAAGCAGTGGCCAGGTTCGAACCCAGGATACTATACACCATAGTCAAGGTACAGAACCACTAAGCCATGACAGCAGTACCTAGAAATGCAATAATAGCTAATATATAGGAATGAATACAAACTAGAGCATGACAATGCAGGTTTACTGAAGTTGATACAATTCCAAAATGGCCAATCACAGATATGTGCAGGAAAAACGGACTATATAAGCCCCATAGGCGGGAATACACAACATAAACGATTGTAGAACTGACCTGCAGGCAGAATGACAGGTGTAGGAGAGGGTAGTTGCTTTCGAGCACAGAGGTGGGGTGTTGAGGAGTCCAGGTACATGGTCTGGCTCCTAGTCCATAATCATGAGGCCCAACTCATGCAGGGCCAGGTCCTCTGGGGAGCATACAGGGCCGAGGCGTGGGACTGGTTGGCTCATGATCTCACCAGTGCCACAGGGATTCCAAGGACTGGTGAGCAGGTCCGTCACCACCATGCGGACCTGAAGAGATGCAAGCAGGACCAACTGAACCTTTGGATCCAGGAGGCCCGGCAAACACCCAACGCCCACTACTGAGTAAGTAACATTTAATTATGTATGTAAGAAATTAAACTAGCTGATATTATGGAGATGTGTATTCCAATATTACTTCATTTATATTACAGCTGCAGGTGTCCGTTCTGCGAACCGCAGAGCCTATGGCGATAGGCTGGTGCGGTTGCGCCACCAGGCAGGTCAGTAATCCACTACCAGTAACTGTAAAGAAATATAAAAGTATGACAGTCAGCAAAAGAGTGCAGTGTAGTCAGTAAGGAATAAAATCTGCAAGTAACAGTGTGACAGTGTCTGCAAGTATTGCTTGGTTACCAAACTGTGTTTCAGCCTGTAAGTTAAACCGAAAAATGAAACTGTCTGACATATATTCTGAAATAAAAATGCCCTACCTGTAAGAAAACAGTACACAACCTGCAGCAGGCTGAAAAGTATAGCTGCAGAAGATGATGAAATCACATGTGTGAAATATATCCCTGTGGAAATACTGAAACATGACAGAAGTGAGACTGCTGGAAAGGATTGTAATAACTACAGGTAAAACATGTCAATAAAGCCTAAAAGTAAGTACCATCCTGAATAGTAAAATGAAAGCAAGTGAGAGAGTGTGAGAAAGTGTCATGAATCCAGCAATACAGTGGTAATAACCCCTGAATAAAGTATACTGCAGTCAAGACAGAATGAAATGCATGTGAGATTCAAAACCAAACAGCGAAATCTGTTCAAAGTCTTGCTGCATCTGGAATGTGTATCCCAAAATCTGGATATGTTGCTCTCAGTCTGCAATATGCAGATAGGATGATTGTCTGATATACCAAACATCCACACTTATCTACAGCTATATAAAGCAAATGTAGCAGGATGATGTAGCTGAACAAAGCTAGATATGAATGTGTATGAAGAACAATAAAACTGTATATTGATGTTGCATTAACAGTCCTATCACCAAGTTGAAATAGGTATCATATAGGAAACTGTAGTTAGAACAGTAGTGTGTATATAACTGTAGCTATTAGAAATGTACAGCATATGTATTGTTATTCAAAGGTGTTAATATTATTTTCTTTACCCCACCCTATAACCACATATAACCCATTCCACGTAAAAATGGTATATGCAATCACAATTAACAATTGTCCTGTTGGGTCATATATATTTGCATGTCTGTTGATGCATCTGCCCTGTTCATACATCCACACCTGATGGCCTGTTGCCATCAATTAACCCTGCATGTTGTTGGACTGTGTATTCCTGTTCAAATTATGCATGTGTTATGCACGCTGTTCAATGGTGTGAATATCTGGGTGTTTGGTTAATGGGAATACTAATGCATGCTGTTACAACTAATTGTGAATGGTATTATATGTCACTAACCCAAACTGTCATGACATAATGCAAAACATAGGACGACAGGGAAGGCGGGTTCCAGCGGACCCACCTCTTCCACCTCAGCTGGCGAGTGCACCTGGCACTAGTGCCGAGTCCGGACCCTCCTCCGGTGGCCCTGTGCCACCTGCAGGTGGAAGCGCTGCAGGGGATGGGGCTCGCCCCCCCTCTGCAAGTGTGGCCGGAGGAGAACCACCACTCACCCTCCATAGCATCCGGACTGTGGTGCGTAGGGAGATTCAGGACTCTGTTCTCGAGCCCCTACGCCAGCTCAAGGCACGGGTGGCGCAACTAATGGGCATGCCTGTTGCCCGGCCTACACAGCCCCCAGCACAGCCCCATCCTGGGCAGTGAAGGAACAGTGGCAACTGCCTATGGGTGGGGATATCAGTACCACTGTTGCCATCTGTGGGCTCATGGGCTCTGGATATCCAAACCTCCGTCCCTGTCAATTGTGTAACCCCCCCCACACATGTCATACACCGCCCCTGTATGCGTCTTGTTTGTCTTGTCTGTTTACCTACCCAACCTACCTCACCAGCTGTACCGATTTCCTTCACCTGAAATACCACTCTCACCTGAAAAAAAAAAAAGGGGGCACTCTGTACCCACAAAAAAATTACGCCCCATACATAGCTGCCCATTCCGCACACATGTCTGCTGGACATGGAACCTATCAATTACAATTGGCTGTACAACAAGTATTATTGTTGTCCTGACACCTCTCTCAGGGGTGGAAGGTTTCAAATGTCACACCAAATTACATACATATGCACAGCTGTTGCTGATGAAGAAATGGGCAGCTATGAGCTTTACCTACATCCCTCCTGCACATCCCAAGTTTGTTTCCCTACTGTCTTACCCTCTTTGTGACCCCTTTTTCACCACTTTCTTGTCTCCCCATTTTCTTTTCTTTCAAAGAAAATAGCGCGGGTGTGCGCTTGTGTGCGCGGAGCTAACCGCCAGTGCGCATGCGTGAGCTCCGCGCAAACCAGCGCTAACCCGGTTACAACTGCTTAAAAGTACCTTAGTCACTTTGATTGACAGGTCCTGTACTCAGTTCAAAAGCAAAATAAAATCCTACTGTCAGTCCCGAACCCAGGACCTTGGAAACACTAGTCAGTATGACCTACCACTAAGCCATGACTCTTATACAAAAACATTGTGCTAAAATAAATATAACATATAATAGTAGGGATGAATGTAAAGGGAATATAGGATGTGTAGTACACAAAGCATGTCATTTAAAATTACTGGCAAAACTACTGGATTTCCATAATAGTAGTGTGTGAACAGAAACAGCCATGCTAGTTGGCAGTTTGTAGATAATAAGGTCAGTTAAAGTACATATATAAATGTATGCATATGTACATATATATATATATATATATATATATATATATATATATATATATATATATATATATCTGTATATAGTTGTAGGAGTCAATCTGCATACACACTTGCTACAGGGAACATGAGAAGAATGGAGAAATGTGAATATACAACACAGCCTGAATCATGAGAGAGATACTAACCTTTACACTCACAGAACACTGTCCACAGCATACCAGCATGGTCCCCGCCCTCACAATCTGAAAGGGCAACGCCTATCCCACATACCCTTTTATAGCACTGACCTGAAATCACAGTGAGAACTGCAATCAGTACACAACTGGCTGTATGCAATTAGCAAATGCTGGCTTACAATTGGTGCAGAGGCCATCACATGGACCTATGCAGATACCTACAAAAGCATCCAGTGCTAACACTCCCCACATGCAATACATTCATTGCATTGTCTGTAAGCAGACAGAGGGAGAGCAAAAAATAAATAAATTAGACACTGTGGATCTGTCACCAGAAGCTGTCAGCACTGACAGTAGCAGCAGCAAGCAGAAGCTGTGGTAATGCAACCAGCTGCGACAAACAGAGGTAATGCAAAGTAGCAGGTTAATAGTGTGCATACTGTGAACCCTCCAAATGTGTCATAGGTCTGTATCCATAGGTATGTCCATGTGATATGTTGTGTGTACGTAGTTCCACCAAAAGGGGATGACCATACATTATATGTCAATCAGTCGTAGGCCATGATCCTAGCAGCAGTTGTCTGTGCGTTGGCCCAGCAAGGGCTGTAGTGACTGCTTTGAAAGGTCAGCCAGGTTCAAAAGTCAGGATCAGCCCATCCCAAAGGCAAACTGGCTGGGAACAAGTGTCTGCAGGTACCCGATGTCACTGTATATGCATCCCATACTGCATAATTCCATAGCTTAGCAGACCAGGCCCATTATGCATATGATGTGGTAATTCCCAGGGTCAGTCAAGGTGCCCCCTTAGTGGTGTGGGACCACTGTTGCTGTATGCCACTGTCCAGGTACATATCCTGTAGTACGGCCAAGATAAACTATCAGTGTTATATGCGGTTGTATGTCCTTTCGGAGTGCCGGTAGCACACATCCAGTGATACCACGAGGTCACAGTGATGCTGTGTGTTCTTCTCTGCTGAGGGCGGCCCTCACCTGGACATGTGAGATGATAGGGAGGTTACATCCAGCTGTGATAAATATATCAGCTGGTGGGGGAGAAGGAGGGTGGATACGTGCACCGAACATGTCTGCAAGACTGTTGCCAATATCCGTGTGTTTGGTGAATGTTAAGTAGGTGTGTATTAACACAGAGCATATCTGAGGCATGTGGTCCATATGTGTAACATAACTGAAGAAGGCCTTGTGGTCATCCATAGTGTTTGTGTACATTTCCCTCCCAGAGTAGGCCGTGGCCGTTGTTATGATGGACCATAGAGTAGTACCAGTGCTGATCACAGATGCCTTCCCTTAATGTGAATGTGCTCTGTCCTGCAGTAGCCTCCTGCTATTGTTATACAATCTGCCTCTGTCCGGGGTCCACCGGACAGGATGCCTAACCTTTGTGCATAGGGTCTGGGTTAGAAATGTGTGTGCAAGTTCCATGCAATCTGTGGCATGTCCGTGGTAAGCATTTGCAAAGGGGTCAGCAGTGTGGCTTGTGGCTTCCACTGGCCCAGTGTGCTGCATGGATACCATCTCAGTCCCAGCAAGTGAATAACTGTCTAATCACATACATATCAAAGTAGTCTACTGTGCTGATGGTGGTGGTGGGATATGTATATCCAGGCCGAGTAACTTCTGTCCACATCACAGTAGTGGATGGTGTCCCACATACAGTACCTTGGGAGGAACCCCCAGAGTGAGGTTGTGCATTGCACCTGTCAGTGTGTGCTGACCGATGGGGCATGCTAGTATGTTGTGTGGAATGTGGCAGGTATTGTTGCACAGGTGTTGGCTGAGCACTGATATCTGGCCATGTACCTGTGTATCCACCACGACACACACACATGCAACATATGGGAGTATTAGTATATCACTACACATGAGTATCATGTATAGTATGTGTGCCATATATTGCTGACATGGTCTGCTAATATCCTGTTTGTGTTCTCTTCCAGGGAGATGGCGCGACAGCGTAACCCCGCATACTCTGTGGCGGAAGATGAGGAGATCCACCAGAGCCTGGTGCAGGAGTATGACATCCTGTTTTCCCGCACCAGTCAGAATCAGCAGGAGAGGGCCGCACTGTGGCAAGACCTTGTCCGTAGGGTAAATGATATTGGCACGCATAACAGGACATATGAGCAGGTACGACATCACTGCAGTGATTTAATCTGAAGTGTCCGGCAGCGTGCATCAGATATCCACAGGCAACAGGTCGCCACAGGAGGTGGGATGGCCACACATCCCCCCCTCACCAGACTGGAGGGGCTACTCCTAAGTGTTGTGGCTCCAGCCCCGGAACACCAACAGCAGTACACCTGCATTATGATGGAGGCTGGTTCCACACAGCAGCACGACATGGAGCGTGCAGGTAATATGCCATATGTACACTTGACTGTTCTGTACACTGTATCATATGCAATATCAATGGCACAGTTGTACCCACTGACATTAATCTCATCATTTCTGCAGGTCCCTCCAGGGTTACAGCAAGACAGGCTATCCATGCTGGTGAGTATGTTTAACATAACCTATAATAGTCCTGATAATGCTAGTAACAGTAGTGTAACTCAGTAGTGCTCTGTGTGTATACTGTGGGGTGTGCATCTGTGCATGTGTGCAGGTGTGCCTGTGCCCATGTGTGCATGTGTGCATGTGTGCAGGTGTGCCTGTGTCCACATGTGCATCTGTGCATGTGTGTCTGTGTCCACGTGTGCATGTGTGCATGTGTGCATGTGTGCCTGTGTCCACGTGTGCATGTGTGCATGTGTGCATGTGTACACGTGACCACGTGTGCATGTGTGCATGTGTGCATGTGCCCATGTGTGCATGTGACCACGTGTGCATGTGTGCATGTGTGCATGTGTCCATGTGTGCATGTGTCCACGTGTGCATGTGTGCATGTGTGCATGTGTCCGCGTGTGCACGCGTGTGCATGTGTCCACATGTGCATGTGTGCCTGTGTGCATGTGTCCACGTGTGCATGTCTGCATGTGTGCCTGTGTCCATGTGTGCATGTGTGCCTGTGTCCATGTGTGCATGTGTGCATGTGTGTATAAGTGCATCACTGGTAACAATGTCTGGAGACTGTAGACTGTGTTTCCTGTCTTCCTCCCACAGGTTCTGGGGCTGCTCTGGTGACCTGCAGCAGGGAACCTGAATCCTGTGCCACGGCTACTGGTAATGATGATATTTGTGTAATGGTACAGGAAGGTGTGTCAGGGTCTGCCATTGGTCAGCCAATTGACAGTACACAGCTGTCAACCCCATCATTGCGCACAGTCATCCTGCCTGTACATCCTTTGTCACCATTGTCCCTAGGTGATGGACAGGATACAGTGGGCATAGACCAGGGTAATGTGGTACCTGTGGCACATGCATCCCCACACAGCAGCCATGGGCAGGGTCCTCCGATGGTACCACATAGACAGTTGCCCATGGGTTCTCGTGGGAGCATCCGTGGGCGTACTGCCTCTGGCCGACGTGCCCAAAGCGGTCTGTCAACCTCAGCTATGTTTCGGACTGTCATGCAGGCACAGTCACGTATGGAAAGGTACACCAGACAGGGTCTGAGGGAGCTGAGAGCATGTCGCACAGCCATGACAGACAGTATGCGTGACATTGCGGATGCTATCCGTAACTTCACCGATGTCATAGACAGACGTTGTGGGGACATATTACAGCAGTTCCACAACCAGATGTCCATGAGCCAGGGCAATAGTGGGTGTTTGCGGCGTCGACGTGGCCTTATGCCGGCAGCATCAGCAGCTGGCAGTCGGCGAGGACGACAACAGTCTCGCGCACGCCCCCATAGTGCCAGCAGCAGCCCCAGCAATGCTGGGTCTGTGCTGTCATCGGAACGCCCCAGGAGACCACGTGCACGTGGCTCTGGACAGTCCCAACAGGGACTTGTGTCCAGTCAACACACTCCCACTTCTGATGACAGTACCCAGTCTGGCTTTGTACTGGATACAGTCCGTAGCACCCCTGCCAGGCACAGGTACCGTGTCCATGCACACAGACACTGATCTGTATGGCCTGCCAGGTGCAGTCTGTGGCTGTCCACAAACCCCTGTATATGGCAGCCATGAGGTGGAACTGTGTGCGTGCATACACACATGCGAAATGTTAACACCTAGGGCAACCACATACACGCACACACTGCACCAACACTGCCCCACCCTGTACTGCTGCCCCTCACCAACACACATACACACACATGTCAATTGGTGGTATCAGTGGCTGACTCAGGCATACCTAATCCACACCCTGTGCATATGATGACACTGTGCCACCTCCTGCAATCTCCAACATCATTGCGGGAACAGGTAAACACGTTGCTAATGCACAGGGTGACTACATAGAAGTGTATTAGTAGTATCATGTTGGTAACAGTACAGTGTGCTGCTATGACTGTGTGTTTATCCCAGCATGCCTGCTGCAGTAACTGTATGAATGTCCTGAATTGTTATCTGCACCCATAGTACATACCAAAGTATAACAGCTGCACATAATTGCATGCCAGTGATAAGGTTGTCAACAGATAGCCGCATACATGGGTAGCACAGGGGGAAAGCTAACGCAAGTAGTGATATGCAATGGTGGACATGTACAGTAATGGTGTCAAGTTGCCCACAACGACTATGCCATGTGGATGTTGGTGCATGTAGATATGTGTGCAGTACCAATGTAATCCAAATCACAAATGAGTATGACATAATATCAGTTCTACCATGGGCATCTGCGCTGCATATTCCTGGGTACATGTTGATAGTGCCTACATATTTGCATTGTTACTTACTGTTATTGTTACCCCTTCTTTGTTGTATAATGCACTACTTCCAGCCCTGTTTACTGTAGCTTTGTTTGCATGCATGTTCGCTTGGGGTTCCCTGGAACACTGCTTACACCTGCATTGCAGAGTTACAGTGCTTCTGTAGACTTCTAGTGACATCTGCATAGCGTACGATACGTATGTCAACTTTACACATGACAGAACATCACTGTCTGTCCTGTACGCATGTACGTTGCCTGTGACACATTGCACATGTCTTACCTGGCATTTACCCACGTGTGCAGTCATATATGTCAGTGCTATGAAACAGTAGCGGTACACCCACACATACACACCTTCAGTATGTTGTTCCCCATTGGCCCTATGTGTTAGTACTCACCATGGCATTCACACTACTAGGGTAGCATGTGCAAAGGTAAGCTGTGAATCGTCTCTATGGTCCAGTTGTGGTTTATGTGTGTCATGTGTCATTGTCACAGCTGCCACATGTATGCAGTCAGCCATCACCCTTGGCCAGGAACGTACAACACATGTGTGGGATGCCACCACACAGCCAGTCTGGGGACTGGTCTCTCTGAACCCAGTAATGCCATACCCTGTCAGGTGGCATGTCATATATACTACATCCTGCACAAATGTCAACCCCAATCCCTGCTGCTACTATTGATAATACCCCTGAAGATGTTCCTGATAGTGTTGACCAGTTCTTTACTGAGACATTATAGGCCCTAGCTAGCCATCTACCTCCTAGCTCCCCTGGTCCTGAAAGTAGCACCCCTAGAAAACTACTTGCGTCCAGCTGCCAACCAGTCACCACTTCACTTCTCCGTACCTTGATTGAAACAGTGAAACCCACTACACTTTCTGCTGATCAACCCCCTGCCGAGTACCTATCAAAACCAGATGATGCTATTGCTTACCCCGTCTCAAAGGTAATCAAAGGAACCATGTTAGAATCTAACTTTCCTACCATCTGGAAAATGTCATATGTAATCCCACTTCACAAAGGAGGCAGCTCTACTGAAGTCTCCAATTATAGGCCAATAGCTATACTCTCTCCACTTGCAAAGATTATGGAAACTTTCGTCATAGACAAGTCATGCACCGCCTAATCCAAACTTGCATTATGGCAGACACTCAGCATGGCTTACGTCCTCATCACAGCACTACTTCAGGCCTCCTAGCCTTTACTAACACCATAAGCCATACTTGCAACAATACTTATATATCCGCAGCCCTCCTTTTGGATATTTCAAAAGCATACGATATGGTTGATCACCAACTTGTACTCCACACCCTGCAAAGACTGTCTAGATACTGGAGCCTTCCAATGGTTTCAATCCTACCTGCATGGTCAACAGCAGGCTGGCCTCTGGCAGAACAAACTCTCTAACCTTCTACCTAACACCCTCAGAGTACCACAAGGCTCTATACTAGGGCCCTTGCTGTTCTCTATCTTCATTAACGACCTTTATACTGTCATCCCAAATGTCAGCTGTATCCAATATGCTGAAGACTCTACTCTGATCTGCTCAGCCACATCCCCAGTAGAGTTATGGTCAGCTACCCAGACCACCTTTAATACAATAGAAAACTGGCTTTCTGAACATCATCTGATCCTAAATCCCAAATAAACTAAACTGCTGTTATTTCACCAACACGTAGGTCTACCACTTTCACCGTTACCATGACATCAACTGATGGCACAATAATCTCCCCTGACCCATCTCCGAAACTATTAGGTGTCATCATAGACAATAATCTCAAATGTGACCTACATGTTAACCAGAGTATCACAGCCATCAATAGAAAACTAGGGTCACTTTACAGAATTAAAGCCTTCCTAGCCCCTCCAGCTAAAGGTGCCATAGCTCGCTCACACCTTGTTTCAACCCTTCTGTATGCATCCCTCTACTCTCGAATATGAACAAGACTGTCCTTAACAAACACTCAATTTGCTACAACCACATTGCCAGGTTTGCCACTGGGCTGCCTTTTAGGACACATCATTGCATCAATCTAAATTAGCTTGGTTGGCTTGCAATACCCAGCCTAATACAGTATAACCAACTGATTATGGCCTATAAAATCCTCTATAATCCAGACAATACTCCTGCACTTCAAATATTATCGCCCCCTATAACAATCCTAGACCGCTTCGATCCTCTAACAAATTACTACTTCAGACTAGCAGGTTTAATAACACAGCCGGTGATTCTCTCTTTGCAAACCCTGTTAAGTAGATCCTGGAACTCACTTCCAGCTGATATTACCCTACTGTCCACCTTAGGTCAATTTAACAGTAGACTCAAACAACATTTGTCACTTAACTGGCTATGTCAATGTATCAAGCCTGGCTAACTCGAATGTGTAGAATCTGTGAACCACTTTACTGTGTAATTTTAATTTAATCCTGACGTGCTCAGGACTAACATTAACCTGTGGAACATGTTTGACTTGCTTACTTATGTAATCTCTGTAAATAATCTGTTTGTAGTATATAATGCTAGTATCATGTAATGCTGTATCTGCTACCCTCATAGCTTGTCTCCACGGGCCTCCCCTGGAAATGGACATGCATCCAGTCGGACTATCCCAGTCAACAAATGTAGGATAAATAAATAAATCAATAAAACATATTACAGTGACTACAATACAAGTCAGACATTGACACGCACTGTCAGCATGCTGAACACACTGGTGCATACGTGGGGACTCAGAATAGCAGCCTGCCTGGGCATCACACACCTCCGTAGCTGGCACACAGGCATATGTTCCATCGGAACAGAGCACATGCCACACATGGCACGCACATCCCCTGTGCCACACACTCACAGCCTGTAAGGCTACACAACACACCTGTTACAGATGTATCAGGTACCTGTCTTGTGTGCTGCACTGGGGTCCCACTCAACAGGCTGTATCTGGTGAAGGTCACAGTGATATGCCTCAGGGGCACTATGGTCCACCACAGCACACATGCATACAGGTCAGTCAGAGGCATGGACAGATATGACTCACTCATTGACCATGCCAGTATGGCTGCCTGAGACATACCTCCCTGGACTACATGATAGGGAACATAGAATGGATCTCTCAGCATGTGGCACAGGCCAGTATGAGCCTGATGTTGGTTGCCAACATACCCTCACCAGGTATTCTACCACTATATGTGGGAAGGGTGTTGTATGTCTACATTATGCTCAGTCTCCACTGTCATTCATAGAGTATCCACTGGCTGTCAACGTGTGCTTACATGCTAGGGAAGCCACAATGATGTGCAAGGGTCATCTTGCACGTGACACCCATGGCCCGATGTATAATAGCAAAGCTCCTTGGTACACACATACTGCCTTATGCTGCAGGACATGGTTTACATAGCGACCTCCGTGGGTATCACACAGGTTAGGACACTAACAGTGCTGCTACACAACAACAGCAGTGTACACTGGACGATGCATGCACCAGACACTGCCCTCAGCACGGTGAACTGCAATGTCTGTGCAGTACCAGATTCATGATTCATGGCTCACAGGTTTTACCCATCACTGACAGGTTATGCCCCATACCATGCCTGTCGTCCCCTACACATGTAACACACATGGATAGGGGGTGGTATCCCAAGGTAACACAGATACACACACCTCCAGGTTGTTGGCACAGCACAAGCCATCAGGGTCTACTCATGTGCAGCTAACAGTGTGTTGGACTGCCATCTGGTTCATAGCCTGGCACACACAACCCTCCCATACACAGGAAGGCCACCTATCCTCCATAACAACACTGGCAATATGACAGTCTCAAGAACTGTGTTTATATGGCCGGACTGCATCCAGCCAAACATTGTGTGTGAGCATTACTGTAGCTACAACACACTAGTTGAAGGGTTCACAGCATGTGGTCACCGAATTGCAGTGGAATGACATGTTACCACTACCACAACAGGTGGGAACATGCAGCACCTGTACATCGACTACATGTACACTATATGGCCCAGACCAGATGTGTATCCCCTGCTGTAGGTCTTTCACCATAGACACCCACACTGTATAGAGACATACCACGTGCGGACCCTGCACAGTAAGACACAGTCATATTGGTATACATTGCAAATGCCATTTATCCACTCGAAGCATATGTCAGACATGGTAACTACTGCAGGTCACAGGTATTTATGTGTATGTGTCACACACATACATCATGTGTGCAATGCCATTGCTGGTTTAGGCAATGGCATGCATTGTTATGTACAAACACCCACACAAGGTCATACTGTGTGACACAACCACACGTGACAGTTGTGGGTTACCAAAACATACCTATCTGTACTCTGACAATGATAATAGACACAGTAGCAGAGCACACTATTGGCATTACTAGCCAACTAGCCCTGTTTGGCTATGCTGATAGTGTGGTGACATCCCCTGTGTTTACTGGGGGAGTATGCAGCATCTGGTGTATTGTAGTATTTGCCAAAAGGATCTGTTCGCACACACTTGCATTTACACACACCCTACTACCCCCACACACATGCACACTTGCCATTTGCAGGATTCATTCCCCTACCTAACTAAGTCATGACATGTGAGAGAGACGCATTAGCAAAGCACACTATTCCATTTACTAAATAGTTCCTCTTCTCCTCTGGCTATACTTATAGGGTGCTGACAACATCAATATTTCGAAAGGGTAATGTGCATCAGGTAGGGTGATCTCCTGATTGCCAAAACTAACATGTTTTTCATACGGAAATGCACACACACAAACTCCCCACCTCCAAACACACACACATGTCATTTACAGGTTTAAACTCCTACCTAACTACATTACGATACTCGGGAGAAACGCATTAGCAGAGTGCGCTATTCACATTACTGGGAGGCTTCCCTTTTCCTGCTGTACTTATAGGGTGCTAACATCATCTGTGTTTAGAAAGGGGAGTGTTCATCCTGTAGTGTGTTCTCCCAGTTGCCAAAAGGGACATTTCCCTCACACAAATTTGCACACACACAGTAACCCCCCTCATCCAAACACACACACTTGCAGGATTCAAGCCACTACCTAACTATGTTATGACACTCGAGACGGATGCATTAGCAGAGCGCGCTATTCACATTACTGGGAGGCTTCCCTTCTCCTGCTGTACTTATAGGGTGCTGACATCATCTGTGTTTAGAAAGGAGAGTGTGCATCCTGTAGTGTGTTCTCCCAGTTGCCAAAAGGGACATTTCCCTCACACATATTTGCACACACACTAACCCCCCTCATCCAAACACACACACTTGCAGGATTCAAACCACTACCTAACTATGTTATGACACTTGAGACGGACGCATTAGCGGAGTGCGCTATTCGCATTACTGGGAGATTTCCCTTCTCCTTCTGTACTTATAGGGTGCTGACATCATCTGTGTTTAGAAAGGGGAGTGTGCATCCTGTAGTGTGTTCTCCCAGTTGCCAAAAAGGACATTTTCCTCACACATACTCACCCCCCTCATCCAAACACACACACTTGCAGGATTCAAACCACTACCTAACTATGTTATGACACTCGAGACGGACGCATTAGCAGAGCGCGCTATTCGCATTACTGGGAGACTTCCCTTCTCCTGTTGTACTTATAGGGTGCTGACATCATCTGTGTTTAGAAAGGGGAGTGTGCATCCTGTAGTGTGTTCTCCCAGTTACCAAAAGGGACATTTCTCTCACACATATTTGCACACACACACTAACTCCCCTCATCCAAACACACACACTTGCTACTTGCAGGATTCAAACCACTACCTAACTATGTTATGACACTCGAGACGGACGCATTAGCAGAGCGCACTATTCGCATTACTGGGGGCTTTCCTTCTCCTGCTGTACTTATAGGGTGCTGACATCATCTGTGTTTAGAAAGGGGAGTGTGCATCCTGTAGTGTGTTCTCCCGGTTGCCAAAAGGGACATTTCCCTCACACATATTTGCACACACACTAACCCCCCTCATCCAAACACACACACTTGCCGGATTCAAACCGCTACCTAACTATGTTATGACACTCAAGACGGACACATTAGCAGAGCACGCTATTCGCATTACTGGGGGCTTTCCTTCTCCTGCTGTACTTATAGGGTGCTGACATCATCTGTGTTTAGAAAGGGGAGTGTGCATCCTGTAGTGTGTTCTCCCAGTTGCCAAAAGGGACATTTCCCTCACACATACACTAACCCCCCTCATCCAAACACACACACTTGCCGGATTCAAACCGCTACCTAACTATGTTATGACACTCGAGACAGACACATTAGCAGAGCATGCTATTCACATTACTGGGGGCTTCCCTTCTCCTGCTGTACTTATAGGGTGCTGACATCATCAGTGTTTAGTAAGGGGAATGTGCATCCTGTAGTGTGTTTTCCCAGTTGTCAAAAGGGACATTTCCCTCTCACAGCCTTTCACACACACAAACCCCACTCACCCACACACTGAGCATTTGCAGGATTCGAACCCCTACCTAACTATATTATGATACTTGAGGGAGACGCATTAGCAGAGCGCACTATCAGAATTACTGGGCATCTGTTCTGCACCTGTAGTATTTCTAGGGTGCTGACATCTTTATTTCTACAGAGGTATGTAGATGTAGTACTACCTGTCAGGTGGGGGATAGCATATATATGCATTTGCAGCCACCTAAGTCAGGGTCAGATATGCACATCGCACTGGCAGGTTATGTTCTATACCATGCTTTGGGACCACAGGACCTGTAACACACAACACAACCAGTCCAGAACACCACACCCACATCCAGGACACACACTTAGCTTCCCTGGGAACAGTGCCAAGATATGCAGGTATTCACATACACCATTCCAGTTGTTAACATCAGGTACAGGCATATTGTGTGTGAGAACTACTCAAGCCTCTACCACTTTACCCTACAGCCACTACAATTTGTGGGTCCATGTGCAATGGCAGAAACACACACCACAGCCACATGGGTGAATACATATTGCACCTGTCCATCTGCAACGTGGGTACTCACTGTTCCACACCAGAGGTAGACCACCATTGTTGATATCTGACCATACCCACCTTTCCCTGGACATCCATATCTCATCTCCACCCCCAGGCAAGGTTGTCACTGCACACAAACTGTGTTTAGCACAAGCAGACTCTACACTTGTGTAGACTGGGGTGGATGACTTCAGAGGACCCATGCTGGAGGACTATACTGACCACTCAGCATAATCCTTGACAATTGCATCCTATGAGCATGTGTACAGTTTGCATTGGTCATGCTATCCCACATATACCCGTGACTGCTCCACAACAAGACACTTGTCAGCTGTACACCGGCCATATATGCGCCATTCAACAGACAGAGTGACCTAATACATTGCAGAGCTGTAGCCCACAGATGGAGGACATCTGTGGACAGTTCCAGCACGGCACTTCATTCACACATACTCATTACAACACAGTGTTGACAGTGGAATCGTCCAGAGAATGCAGTTAGGGCTCCCCTCAATCTGTTATTGACGGACACCTACTGTCAGAGATCCTCAGCAACCCTCTCACAGCACACACCGACAACATGGCTGTGGCTTAGCACATTCAATCCCTGAGACCCCCACGGTGCCCCTGTTTGACAGAGGCACAGCTCACTAGCCTCACATGTTGCCTTCTGTGACCTACTTTACAGTGGCACGGTAGCCTACTATCCTGGGGATGCAGATGCCAAGCACACTCTGGCTGAGCTGTCATTCCCTGGGGCAAGAAGCCTAGTATTGACCTCTACACCCATATGTTCAATTGTCGGATGCACAATATTTGTTGTGCTGTTCTACTGTTTGCAGGTCTTTATTGCCATAGCATTCCCTGTTCCTATGACCAACTTGTGTATCTGTGGCAGATGTTTGCATATGACGAGGATCCACTATATCACTTATGTCTCTGTGGTCATTTACTGTGTGCACTGGGCTGATTGCTGTGTTGTGGTTGGTTCCTGGACTGACACGTACAAATACCAGATATGTGTGGCCAACTGCTACACGGAGATATGGCCTAAGTGTGTGAGCATGCCCAGTTCAGCCTTTTCATGGCATGTTGTCTGACATATGCCTCATTTATCAAAGTGTGCGAGCATGCCCAGTGTGAGCTTTCCATATGTTCCACTCTGAAGTCCACCACATATTTGGGTATGTGTGACCTTCGACAGTATCGCACGTTTATGATTGTGTGTTGGGTGTCATGTTGTGTACTAACTGGCCAACTGCTTCGTGTCTGCCACAACAGGGATTATACTGTGCCTGCAGGAATTGCATGGGATACATTGCAGACAGTTCTCCACATACTTTCATAATGACCTAACACTGTAGTACCATATAGTGTACTGGTTCGGTACTTTCACTGTGGTGGACAGTATCCTGGGCTTTAGTCCTATCACTGCTTGACATCTTCATAGTGAGCACAATAGACTCTGTAGGGGCCAGTTGCGCACATATGACCATGTTGCAATATGTTCAGATATGGACTACCTAGACCAGGCTCGTCCAACATTGCTAGTGTATTCCACAACATGGGTGGACATTGGCAAACACTAGCGATGTTCCGTAGGCCATTTCTGATGGTAGTCACAGGGTGTGTTTGTCCTTCGACACACATTGTAACTGGAGTTTGCCATTACATATGTCATGGTTGGTATACTGTGCCTCTGTCTACCTCTGACATAACAGTGATACCCAGGGTAGCCTACCATCTCCCATACACTCATCAGGATGCCTCTTGAGGGGTGTCGATATGTGGCACTCTGGCTGACCTGTACCAGGAGTTTACTGAAGTGTGGGAATGCCTTCTGTGTTATGGATCATTCTGTACAGCTTGTCCTATGTATGTCAGTGCTGGGGTTCAGGTCTCTCATGTGCATAGCTCACTGCCATTCAGATTGTACAAGGTGCAACATGTTCATTCATTCCAGGTTGGACATGGCTTCATACATCAGGCACAGCTTTCCTGTAGCTGGGAAGGATGGCGGTGTGTGGGGCTGCAGTTTGTTTACTCAGGCAACACATGGCATCTGTTCATGCTCTTTGCTACCCCTGGTGGGGTACTGTTGTGGACTTTACAGTTGTTGGAGGTGTCTGCTGCGGTATATCCCACAGGGGCTATTGTAGTCAGTTGTGATGCTGATGGAGGATGGCTGCAGAGCCAGAGTGAGTTCCCCTTATCTATATCTGCCAGCCTTCATGTTTGGGTGGGTATATGGTACATGTTTCTGCGAACACTACAGACACATGTTTGTCCAGTGCAGGATATTTATCACCTTTTGTACCCAGGTCTCACATTACATGTTAGGTGCCTCATGGGTTAACACGTGTGTGGTAATTTGTGGGCACTTACTGTATATCCACGGTGGTTGTCTATACACAGTTCTGTGATTAGCTTGCTGACATGGCTATGGCTACAGTTGTCTGTTTGTAGGTGGCCCTTTTGTGGGTTGCTTGTGTCAGCTGGGGTCGGATATGGTGGGCTGTTTGTACTCCTCTGCATACATGCTCAGTCACAGTCCTTCCATGTTGGCCTATACCTATGGGACATGTATACAGAACGGGGGGGGGCCAAGACCAGGCCTTGTGGGATGCCACTCATATCCGCTTTGTAGTCTGACATGGATGCGGCATGTCTGACCATGTCAGTTCTGTCCTTGGTCTGCTTTGCATCCCCTCTACTGACATAGGGGTGTATATTTAAGCTGGTGAACATATCTATACTGAACACGTACGGTATTGTCTAGAAGCATGTGCATGGTCCAGCTACGCTGTGTGGACCACATAGCCCTCATCAATGACCTTAATGACTGCTTCAAATGGGTCAGACATGTTTAGGGGCCGGTTCTACAGTTACAACAGGCACAGTGTGTAGGGTCCAGTATCAGTAGGTCCACATTAGCCTTCTGTCTGCGGTACATACTGATCCTTTCCATAGCTGTGCAGAACAAGCTTGTCAGGATCCTGGGGTGGTAGTTTGGAGTATCCATTCGGGCAACACCTTTGTTGTGATGGACCACTGTTGTTGTACACTGCTCTTTGGGTACATATCCTGTGGTAAGGCTGACATTGGCCAGTAGTGTGATTTTGCATTCCATTACTCTTGGGGTCCATGTTGGCCTCAGCACAGGACACCATCACATACCTTTGCTGCTGAGTGTTCTGCTTTGCAGATGATGGCTCTTACCTCAGCATCTGCAATGTCAGGGGACCATCTGCTGGGATAGGTATTTTGCACTCGGGGGGGGGGGGGGTGTTTGCACTGCACCTGACAGGTTGTATGTTAGCAATATGTGTGTGTGTTTGGTATGTTGTTTGTAATATCTGTGTGATTCGGAGCATATCTCTGGATGCCCAACATGGTTCCTACCATCAGTTGGGTAAGCCTTGTGATTATCCTTAGTGTCCTGTACGTGTTGTATCTTCATAGGTTCATGGGATCATAGTAGGCTAGACACCCTAGGCCATTAGTAAGCCTAGCTAGAGTGTGTGTGTCTTTCGCCACCCCTTGCTATGTTCAATTATGGCCATTTATGAGGTTCTTCACTGTGCCTCTGTCTGGTCGTGACACAGTGGGGACCCCAAGTATACATGCACGGTCATCCATCCACTTGGCAATATTCCTGTTGAGGGGTGTCAGTGAGGGGCTCTGCCTACCATGGATTGGTATCCTGTTTCTGGGTGTGGGGAGCCTATGGGTTATGTATCTGTCCCTCCAGCACATCTTATTTCATTATGTGTTGAGGTTGACATCTGTGACTCTCACAGCTCCAATGGCTTTGATTTCCTGTGGTGTAGCATGTCCATTACTCCTGTGTTGGACATGGCCTGGTACAACAGACATACAATGCCTCTGTGTAGGCAGTGTGTGACTGCAGTCAGCTGGGGTGTCTACAGCCAGGCAGCATATGACATATATTTCACACCCTTTATCCTGTTGGTGGGGTAACTATGAGGTCTTCGAACCGCTGCAGGTGTCACGTATGGTACATCCCATATGAGTCATTGTACTAGATTATGGGTCTGATAAGGGAACAGTACAGCGGCACAGTGACCTCTGTTGATGTTGATGTGAATCCTTTCATGATACGGTGTCCAGTATCAACAGTCTTCTTAGCCACATTGGCATTGTGGCTGTCACATGACAGATTAATGTCGACCTGTGTCCCTAGGTCCCTGATGACTCCTTGCATACATAATGGTTTGACACCTATGTGGTACTTTGTGTACCTTGTCTAGTATTTGGTGGGACATCCATACTGTCCAGTGTCTTCGGATGTCTGGGTGGGGTTCTTGTGTGTGAGAGTGTGGTCTGTCGCATGCTACAGACTGTACAGCAGTTTTGACTACAGTTATGTGCACATGGGTGGTGTCCGCTGCTTTGTGCATTGTCAGTTACCTGGCTATATGGGTGTCTGTGCTGCATATGGATACTCCCCTCCTTTGATGTCTTGGTGCAGGTGTTGGGGCCATAACACATGGTATGTGGTATAACCTAGTAGTGCTGGTGTGCTATCACTAGGCCTGCAGCAGGCTTCTGTCACTGGACAGGCATCAATGTTCTCCATAATGGGAAATGCCTCAGGGGCATGCATATTGCAGTTTACACATCTGGCATTGGTCAGCATTACCCTTATGTTTCCTACCACTTATGTTTTCTAGGGTGGTGGGTAGTCTTTTTGGCCTTGCCTACATACGGCTTTATGGAGGCGGCAAAGGCCTTATCCAGTATCCAGACGCACATGGGTAACAGCTGACAGCCATCCCTGTAACAGCAGCATGGCTTGTCATGCTTAACATCTCAAGCAGACACACATTACACCCTCTTGGACTGACAGCTGTAACTGTGCCAGCTGTTAAACATGAGCATTCTGTGTTTGTACTGTGGCATCATTCTTGGTGAGGGTTGGATGCTGCACACAGCCAGTGTCATCCCGCCCTGGGGTACATACTTAGAGGGACCATCCATGTCTCATTTGACGTTGACCAGGGAGGTACATCTCAGGTAATTCACACCAGCATGGACATTGAGTGCATCATATTTATGCTTGCTTTGGGGTGACCTGCATACTTGTGTTAAGTGGCATTTTGTGGCTACCTACAAGCAGCTTACTCTACCATTTCCCTTATTCAGTCTGGTGAGTGGGACAGCTGTGTGTCTGCCTATACAGACACCTATTATGACTGTATCAGGCATGTTGTTTCTCCTTCGGGCCTGTGACTGTTTGGCACACCAGCTTTGCGTACTATTCGTTGCATGTGCTATGTTTGAAGGTTGTGGTTGCTTGTGATCTACTTTGGAGGCGTCTGTTGGTGTGGTGTGTTTGTAATTAAGGCCTCCGGGAATATTTGTCTGTATTTATGTGTTTGGTTTACAGTTGTGGTAGGTCTATGTGGGACTGGGTTTGTGGTGTATGTGGTTACCTTCTCCTCCTGACTAGTGTTGACAGTACTGAGTTGTTGGAGCTCAACCTCTGGTTTGGATACATGGATGCATCTATCACATATGTTTGTATTTATTGGGGGGTGTTGTGGTTGTCTGTGTACTTGGTACTGACGTCACATTGCCTCTGGATTCATAGATTACACTTGTTGTGGCTGGACTTAGTGGATTGTATGTGTGGACATATGCTGTTGCCATACTACTGGTCAGTGATTACTTCCCTTTTTATGTTTGCTCTATCATGTTTTATCTTCCTCATTCTCTTGCATGGTTTGGTAATGGCTGGAGGCCAGCATGCCAGATGCCTGCATGTATGGCATTGTGTGTTGTTGTTATTTGTGATTGTATACTCCAAGCATTCCTGGCTGTGTTCATGGAATGCCTGTATAACATGTTCTGTGGTATGTCCCATACTCTGCACTTGCACAGGGCCTTTTGTGGATTCAACATCAGTTTTGAGGGCTGTAACCTATACTTTACACATGTTTTTCACTGTGGTATTCTGGCCAGGGACTGGGGTCAGGGTGTGTATATCCAGTGTGATTACTCTATGGTCTGGTCTTACCAGTGAGGGGTACACTTCTCATCTTGCCATCCAGTACACATGTTGCTGATTTTCACATCCAGTATGCTTACCCCTCTTGTGGGAGTAGTACATTGTTCCTGGGCATTTTGGTTTATGGAATCTGGCTAATTTTCTCCTACTGTGTTGGTGCTAGTACAATGCTACCGGTGTATGTCTGGGTATTTTCAGTCGAGCAATATAATGTGGTTTGGGGGGCTTGATATATTCATGTATTCCGACATAGGCCAGGTGCTGTTCCTGGTATTAGGACAGTGGTCTGCAGCAGGCTATATACTGCGAGGCAGTTTTAGCCATTGGTATTTGACCATGGATATTCCATGCTGCTTCTTGTTGTGGTACCAACATGGGGGTGTGGTTATCCTTGCCATTTCTTGCTAGTCACCCTCCTTTTGTAGCTTGTTCCATGTTTTGCGGCTGTACAGCACAGTATGAGGTGTGACCTGGTAATGTTAGGGTGCTGATGTGAGCCTTTCTCAGTTCTCTATTACAGGACTGGTATCTACATTCTCCTTAATGTGTGCGTTTACACTGCACACATCTTGCTGTTTATACATCTGTCATGGGGTAGTATTACATCTAGGTTCCTATCCCTTGTAGAACCTATGAGGTTGGGTTTGTGTTTTGAGACTTACCTATTCAGGGCATGCTGTGGGTACTGACAGCCTTTGCCAGTATCCATGGGGCATGGCATGATAGGTGCATGCCACCCCTAGCAGGTGGTGCATCATGTCAAACTTCGCATATCTTCCCAGCCTGTAACACATTGGCTCCCCTTTGACTGACTGCATTACTTCAGCCAATTATTGTACTTGATCTTCTTGTCCTCATAGTGTGGCATCATGCTTGGTGAGGGTGAGATGTTAGGCAGGGTCTTCATGTTTGCATATACTAGATGGTGTTACATTGCTTAACACATGGCAATCATGCCTCAGGTGGTGCTGCAGGGCTGCCTCTGTCGGATGCACATACTACACTCCCTGTACGTGTTTGAGAGCAGGTTGTGTCATGTTAGGCATCCCTGTTACTATATGAGTGAGTCAGAGAGGGGTATCATTCCCAGGGTTCCTACTGAGCCAGTGTATGTGCTATGCATTGCCTCTTTGCCAAGGCCAGGGCATACTGGGCATGCCTCCTTCTGCCTACTGGGGCAGGCTCAGGTTGTTCCTCCTCTGAGTCACGCTCTGCCTGTGATGGCCTTGGCAATGGTGGGGGGCTGTTTGGCCCGGCCCTATGCTGGTCCTGCTGCAGCAGTTTTTGCAAGATCATATTATGTAGCATAGCACATACCATGACAATTTGGGTACATGTAGTTGGTGTGTACTGCAAGGCTCCACCAGATGTGTCCAGACACCGGAACCGTGACTTGAGCAGCCCAAACACACGCTCTATCACATTACGTGTTTGTGTGTGTGCCTCATTATGGCGTTCCTGTTCAGGTGTGTGTGCGTTTCTGATGGGTGTCATCCGCCATGGCTCCAGTGCATAACCTGCATCCCCCACTAGGTGTCCGTGTGGGATGTCCCCATTGGCAAATGTCTGGTACAGCTGCGTCAAATGCCAGATGTGGGAATCGTGATAACTCCCAGGGCAGCCAGCACACACATTCATTATTATGCCCTGGGCATCACACACGACCTGGCAGTTGATGGAGGGGAAGCCCTTGAGGTTAATGTAGGCCCTACCCTGCTCACCGGCTGGTGCTTTGATGCGTATGTGCGTGCAGTCTATTGCACCCAGTACATCTGGGTATTCCGCTATTTGCTGGAAGAGACGCATATTGCTGGCCAATACCTCACGGGCATTGGGGAAATATACATGATCACCGACATGTGCTGACATGGCATCCAGGAACTGGTGTAGTACCCTGGAGGCTGATGCCTGTGATATCCCCATCATATCGCCAGTTGGTCTCTGGAAGGTACCTGTTGCTAGTATTCTTAGGCCAACACATACCTTGGTTTCCACTGGGATGGGTTCCCTCTGTTGGTTCTGTGTGTGAGGCGTGGCCTGCACAGCTCAACAATTTGCTGCAGGAGCTCTCTGTCCACTCTATAGCGCTCTACTATCTCCAGCTCATGTAACCCGTGGTAGGTGACCCTGGGCCTGTACACTCTTCTCCGTCTCCTCACTGTGGGTTGTCTGGCACCATCTGCATTGTCACCACCCTCAGCAAGTCACCTATGTCTCATTATGACAGCTATGGCAGCCCCTAAAATTTCTGCTCTGAGTGAAGCTTTTTCAGTTTTCACTTCTATTAGCTTACTCCTGTCTTGCAGTGTCTCTTAATGGAAACATCCTGCACTACTGTTTGCAGAATTTTAAGTGCTGGGCTGGGCTACTATTCTGCCTGTGTAATTGCCTGCTTCTAATTGTTTTCACCTGCTAGCTTCAGTAGTTATCCCTGCTAGCTTCCTATTAATTCTGTTGCTTCCTTTTTCCTCTCTGTTTCCTCAGGGGGGAGCAACGTGCATACTATCTGACACACGCTCACAGTGGCTTACATGCGCGCACACGTGCTTACACGGTTCAGAATCTACTTATTCGGATTTAAACGCGCGTACACCCGCGCAAACACTGTTGCATGTCTGCCAACAGCCTCCAACATACTCAGCCTGCCTTACACGCGCGCACACCCGTGAAAACAGTGTTAAACATCTCCCAACACGCTCCCACATGCTCACACTGCCTTACACGTGCGCACACTGTCGTACTCGCGCTTCATGGCGTGCACACGTGCGCATGCACGGCCAGCAAGAAACTTTGGTGTAGGTAACAGTGTACACCTTCCATTTCTTGACTTTCCATGACTTATCTAGTGGCACACCTCTTTCCATGATCTGTGCCTGTCATCTGTCATGTTACACTGGCCTCCAATGAACTGCATTTCTTTCTACCATTCCCCCCTGTGATGTCACCTATCTCCTACTCTATTCCTCCCCTTTTGTATCTCTTACACTACTCAGACTGTGCTCATTTGGTATGTGACTGTGAGATTCAGTATCCGAACCCTCATTTACATGAGATTGCCTACTAATGCTTAGTTACATGTCTTAGACTCAGCTTCCCCCCTTAGCAACCACTACACGGTGGCCATGTTGGTTTTAGTCTGCTGGTCCCTGCATTGTCATTCCATGTATTGCATGAAACCCACATTTGTGGGTTTATAACCTTCTTTTTTATGGTTTTATACAGCGCAGCCCGTTTGCGCGGGGCTGCGCTGGGTTTAAACATCGCCGAAAAAAAAAATTATATTTTTAATATTTTTTCATCGGGTTATCTTGCCAATGGCCACATATTTGGCCATTGGCATGCTGCCTGAATCATATGCAACCTTTTTTTGGAGCTGACATCGCTCCGTTGTGGATTTTGCAGAAATGTACTCGTTTGTCAACTGAGTACATTTCTGCAGCTAAAACGTCTCCTACACGGACTGGTTTCTGCTTCGTGGATTGCTAATATACCTCATTTGCATACCTTTCGGATGCAAGTGAGGTATTTAGCATGTCCACGCCCAGTCCGTGTAAGAGACGTTTTAGCTGGTCTCTTACACGGAGTTTAGGGCTGTTCCTGGATCGCGAGGCTTGCATGGAGTGTTGCACGTCTCTTACACTCCGTGCAAGCCTTCGTGAATCCTGCCCTCAGTCTATTACTCAGATCAAGTATTTCTGTCTTCTGAAAAGTTGTAAAACCTCAAAAGTTGAATATTAAAGTTTGTGGAGGGAGGGGGATTTGAATATTTGCAATACCATAGGGAAAATTTCTCATAGTGCATTGTTGTGACAGTGTTGAGATCAAATAATATAATTTTCCTACAAGTGTGAAGTTCCTTAATATTTCTGTGCTGGCAACTATGAAGCACAAAGCATTTGCCATTATACAAATACTGTGTAAAATAAATAAGTAAATACACTGTAAACCCACTATTGAATGAAGATGTTACTGCCAAATTATATTCATTCATGCATTCAAAATAATGTTTGTAAATCTGCCTTTGTCTTTTTCTATTTGCATTGTAAATATTTGTCTATGCAAATTACTTGTAAATCTAAATTTTACTTTCTTTTTATATTTGTACTGCAAATATTTGCTTTAGTGACTAGTGCGGCTTCTCCAAGTATTTGATGTACTAAACTGCTGCCTTATGGGTCAGGATGTGGCTGAAAAGGATCTGGTGATCAGCTTACCTTCCTGGTTATGAAATGGTACTAACTAACTAGCTTAATAACTAACAAAATTAAATAAATAAATAAATACAAGAAAGGTAACATTCAAGGTGGATATGCAGGAGCATGCATTCACATGGATAAAGCATTGCAATCTTATATCCCAGCAAGGATAACCTCTTAACCCATTTTTAAAAATTGATTCTGATGCTAGGCTTGTTATTATTTATTCACCTAGTAAGCATACCCAGTGAAGGGAGCTAATGTCTAACAGATTGCATAAAACAGTTGACCTCTCACTCAGTTGCATCAACAATTTTTCCTTTCATCATCCAATTAACCCTTTACCAACACATGAGCCTGACGCATGCCATGTGGTTTCAAGCCTGAGGACTCGGTTACTCTGCAAGACAAACAGTTACACTCTCCACATGTCCTAGACCAGAGTCAGACCTCAGACTTAAATCATCATCTGTCTTCAGTGAGGCATCCCAAGTGACAAACTAAAATGTTCTCTGATCATATTAGAAGGCAACCCTGTTACCCAGGAATACACCCCAATCAATTCAACAAAACTAAACCAATCATCACCCTTGCTGACTAAGGTGAAAGCACTATAGGCTATGCATACAGTAAAACCATTATTACATTCTCAGTCTAAAAAAATACCCCCACTCACTTTCATATTTTACACCCCATAGATTCATGCAGGAATCATAATCACAGTAAACAGAAAAAATCACATTTTAATTCCATTAAATATACAATAAACATGCATCAACATCTCTTAAAAGAGAATATTAGTAAAAACTTCACACATCAATGAAAATAAGTAGCTAAATATATGCAGATAGCATGCTTAATCAGCATCCTAGAGGGAACACACTGTGAAATCCTCTCCATGTGCAACCCAGTGTCTGTATTCCAAACCATGCCAGTAGCATGCAAACTTCAACATACATAAGCCTGTAAAACTGAGCTCTTGAACTGAATAGCTGTTATCAATAGATACTCTTCCTTACCAAGGTTACTCTTCCAGCATTGCCTTAAGGGGGGAAAGAAGAGTATGCATACTAATTCAAAGGGGCACCCCCTTCCAGGTAAATGCAAGATAACCATGAAAGGTCTGTGCTTGGAAAGGCTCTTTTTGGTGGGATCCCCTCTGGCTCTAATGAACTTTTGTATACCTCCAGGTCTGCCTCTACATGAGTTACCATATCTTATTAGAGAACGGATGCCTGCCCTTCGGGGTGCTACTCTGTGGGTAGGTGATTGGAACATAGTACCATCTCCCAGTGAGGAGGACCTAGGAAGGCTTTCCAAACTCCTGTGGGAAAAGTGTTAAAGCAGTACCTCTCCCTTTTTGGGATGGTGGATATATATAACCTCTTCAGGATCCCCAACCTGATATATTCATATTACTCTTATAGTGCTAGACATTTCTCAAAAATAGATAGTGTCTTCATATAGCATGAACACTGACACCTCTTAAGAAGTATGGGTGTCTCCCCCATTTGCATTTCAGATCATGCCGTTCTGCAGCTATCCTTTCAGCATGGTGAGCTCTCCCTTAATAGACAGTGGACATTTAATATATCTCTGGTTAAGGGGGACTAAATTAAGGGTTCAGTTATTAAGCTTCAAATATTAAGCTCTTTGCAAAGGAAGTATCACTGGTTAGAGAGCAATATACATATGTTCCAGAGTGGTAAGACATATTCAAACTAAGCTAGCAACCTTTTTGCATTCTTATGCTGAAATGAAAAAATTTAGACGTAGGCAACTTCTTCAACAGCTGGTAGAAATTCAATAGCAGATCGTGAAGGATCTGTCACTGCAGGATAAGGACAAGGAGCTAAGATGGGAATTAACCCCCCCCTGAAAAACAAGACAAAGCAGGCTGTTAAGGCCATCAGGTTAAGGGGCTTCAATTTATCGCACGTACCTCAAAGTATCTGTCCATGAAATTAGGAAACAGAATTTAGAGAGACAAATCTCCCAAATTAAGGATCCAGTAAATGATCCTCTTTATACAGCTCTGGGGGATTTTTGGGCTATTATTCACAATTATATGCAGATCAACAAATGGAGGGAGGAGTCCCCAAAATATTTTCCTGGTTACAGCTTCCACAGTTTTCTTAGATGATGCCACATACCTTGTGCATCAATTATCCCCAGAAAAATCAGGCTGGCTTTATTGAAGGTGCCCTCAGATAAGTCTCCAGAAGCGGATGGCCTTCCTATAGAGATTTACAGGGAATGGGGGCCAATAACTTGTTTATATTTTTGCTCAGCTATGTAATGCACTTTTAATAAAGAGAACCACACCACCCAATTCTTGGGAAGAAGCAATTATTGTTGTGGTTCCCAAACAGGGCAAGTACCCTTTTATGCCTTCTTCATACAGACCCATTTCAATTTTAAATCAAGATTATAAATTACTTTTGACTATATTAGCGAAAAGTTAGCTTCCAAGATTGTTCATTTGGACCAAATAGGCTTCATCTCCAGTGGATCAACCTTTGACAGCTTACTTAAGACTGTATTATTGATGGAAAATGTGACTGATGCAAGAGATATCCTGTTATAGGCCAATATAGATGCTGAGAAGGCCTTTGATAGGGTATCCTGTACTTACATGTGAAAGCTACTCTAATAACTCAAGCTCCCCCAGGAGCTGATACTTCTCCTAGAAAGGTTGTATAGTGGAGCTTTTGCTAGAATAAAGATACAAAACAAAACATTCTCTCTGACATAATACCCATCAGCAGAGACACAGGATAAGGATTCCTACTATCTCCCCTACTCTTTGCTCTGTACTTATAGCCTTACTGCCAGACCAATAGTTGGGGGCGATCATATAAATTATCACCATATGTGGATAATTTAATGGTTTACTTAAGTCAGCTGATTCCAGGAATTGGAGCAATTTGGTTCTCTCTCTGGATATAAAATTAATACTAACAAAACTAATGTTGCAAAGGTGAATTATAACCCCTCCTAAGAACGTATAGCAAAGTATAGTTTTTTATCTGTGAATTCCTCAATCAATCACTATCTAAGTATCCAATTGGAGACAATCCTGAAGTCCACAGTAACTTTAACATTTAACAATATAGTACAAAAAGTGAAAAAATATGTCCAAGGCTGGAAGAAACTTTGCACCAACATGCTTTGACGGGTAACTGCAATTAACTGGTATGTGTTGCTACTAATACTTAATGCCTCATAGGCTTTACCATTATCTTCTCTACTATACTTTTTCTCTAGCCTGAATATCTACCTACAGTTTTTCTGGTTAGGGGAGAAACCTAGGATAAACTGGCAATACCTGACACTTTTTACATACAATGGTGGAATAAGGCTACCTGATTTGAAGTTGTATGCGCAGGCAACCATATTGAAGACCTTTGAAGATCTGATTAATCTGGACAGAGTGGCCCTGTGGCATGATATTTGGGGTGGTTAATAGGCCAAATACAAGACTTCTTTGAGCTTTTCCAGTATGACTGTCAGGACCCCCCCCCCCCAAAAATGCAGCTCCACCATTCTTTTTGAAGAGTTCTAAAAATGCTTTAGGGGTGACCTCTACAGATACCTGGCAAACAGATATTTTATATTTTATTCAGATATTTTATAGTTTATTTCTCTATATGCAGGGAAATAAACTGGGGACCTTGGATTGGTAAAATTACACATTTCTTGGATAAGGTACCCTCTCTGATTTACTATGAACACTTAATAGAGCAAGTACAACACATGACCTGGGAACATATCAAAGAGAGCTGGTCAATAACAGAAGCTTTATGGTCCTCTTATACCATATTAGCTGATAAGCTATAAGTGAACAAGATCTATACGGCGACCCCCTCTCCAAACAGACCCAAGTGGATTATGTGGCTTCTGGATACTAGAAACAAACTCAACCAGAGGAAGAGGAACATGAGACATTTTACAAGATATTATTGGGTCTCAGGGAATCTAGTACAGAAAAATGTAGCTTACACTGGGAACAAGTTTTTAACATGCAAATAGACAAGCAAAGATGGGGGAAGATTTTAGGTATACAGAAATAAGTAACAACTGCCAGTAAATTTAGATTTTTTTTGATGGCAGTGTCAGTTCAAATATTTTTATACCCCATCAAAGCTGAGCAGGATTTACTCTCATGTGAGTTCCACTTGTTAGAGATGTACCATTGGGCTTTAGGAGACTGTCTCCATAAATTCAAGGAGAATCTGTCTTGGGCAATTTTAAGAACACTCTGAGGTTCATCTGGGAACAGATGGATGACACTTTACCACCACTTTCAGAACTTTACTTTTGCTTGGGTTTTGCAGGAGTACACATCAGAAACTTTCCACTGAGGAAAGTACAGTTGTGTAAAATCTTACCATAACAGTAGATGTCCTTCTCTTCACTGTTGCAGTATCCTGCAAAAGATATCTCTACATCTGACCAATATAACAAAGCCTTTGTACTTATAGGCATTGTGCATCACATGTATGCTTTCATGCAAGGCGTAGGGCATAAATGTGATGTACAGATGCATACACTCATATCTGAAAATGTCTCAGGAGAAATAGAATGCCCTTAGGGACAAGGAAAACATGTGCATCCAAAATGAGAAAAAAGGAGATGAGCCCCTCATCCAGGAGGGCAAGGGAGAACAGGCTAGAGCAGAGGGGGTAGGAGGAAGGGAGCAAATACTGTATCAGTGTAGAGAAGGACATCTACTGGTATGGTAAGATTTACATATCGGTACAATGACTTTCCATATCATTGTTGCAGTATCCATAACCTAAAGGAGAGCAGAAAAGCTCAAGAGGAAGCCTGGGAAGAAGACGGCATGGAAGAGACCTCCAGGAACCCTTGCAGGATAGCCCTGACAAAGCCAGCTCTGGCAATGGAAATGTCATCCAACTTGTAATGCTCAGTTAAAGTATGAACAGATTACCAAGTAACAGCCTCAAGGATGGATTTGGTATCCAGCTCTTTAATAAAAGCACCAGAGGAGGCAACAGCCCTGGTAAAATGAGTTTTCACCAATGAAGAAAGACATTTACCATGAAAAAAAATAACAAAAAGAAATAGGCTTAGAAATCCAGGAAGAGGTGGTTTGCTTAGAAACAGCCAAACCCAACAACATGGGAAGAAAGGAAACAAAAAGCTGCTCAGATTTCTGAATAACTTTAGTTTCCTACAATAATATCTGAGCTATCTATGCAATAATATCTGAGCTATCTATGTAAATCCAAGGTGTGAAGAAGTTTCTGACTGGCAGACTGCAGAGAGGGGAAAAAGGAAAGCAGATGAACAGACTGATTAAGGGACAACTCAATAACTACCTTGGGCATAAGAGAAGAGTTAGTATGAAGAGACATCCTATCTCTGTGAAAAACTAAGAAAGAAAGAAAAAACAGACATGAGAGCCTGACATTCAGACACTCACTTGGTTAAAGTGAGAGCCAAAAGAAGAACAGTCTTTCAAGTGCAATATTGCAAGGAAGCTGAAGAAGCAGGCTCAAAGGGAGCCTCAGTCAATTTTTCAAGTACAAAACTGAGGTGCCAGGAAGGTGAAATAGGATTCCTGGGAGGTCTGATATGAAGAATGTCTTTAAGAAATTGCTTGACCCAAATTCTAGAGGCCAGAGGAGGAATCATGGACAGACAAGCAGAAATTGCTGACGTGAGTTTAACTGAAGAATATGCTAACCCAGCATGGAGCAGATCACACAAATAAGAGACAACCACAGGAACCTCCACAGATAGGGGATCATAATAATGAGAGAGGCACCAGAGAGAAAATCTTTTCAGTTTGGACATATAGGATTTCCTGGTAGTGGGTTTACTGGACTCTTGCAGGATCTGAAGCACGTCCTCAAAAAAAAAAAAAAGTGCCAAAAAGGGATCAAAACCCTATCGTTCACAGTGTCAGTTGCAGGGTGGACAACTGTGGATGGATAAGACACCCCTTGTCTTGTGTAGGAAGATCCATCCAGTGAGACAACTTGTGGTGATTACCACCTGCCAAGTTAGAATGAAGGGGAAACCAATGCTGTCTGAGCCATAAGGGAGTCACTAGCAAGATTTTGGGTGAGTCCAACCTGATTTTGTGCAAGACTCATGGAAACAGAGGAAGGGGAGGGAAGGCATACAGAACCCTCTTCCAAGGAAAAGACGGGGCATCCACTTTCCTAGCCAGAGGACTTGTCACTATGGAATAAAATAGAGGAAGTTGTTCAGAAGGGAGGCAAAAAGGTCTACCTGATGAATACCCGACCAATGGACAAAGTCCAGGAACACATCTCTGTGAAGCATCCATTTGTGAGGTTGCATGCTTGACTTGCTCAAAGAGTCTGCCACTAGATTGTGTTCTAAAGGAATGTAAACTGCCTGAAGAGTCACTTGATACTGGACAGCTAGATCCCAGACCAGAAGAGCTAGTCTCCAAAGAAGATAGGACTGTGTACCCCCTTGATTGCTGACATACCACATCACTATGGTATTGTCTGTGTAAAAGTTGGGGGTCCCAGGATGAAAGAGGGCATGAAAATCCTGAAGAGCTAGAAGTAGAGCCCTCATCTCCTTGATGTTGGTGTGGTGCAACCTCTGATGAAGAGGCCAGAGACCCTGAACCTTGAGAGAACAGAAGTAGGTCCCCCCAAGTCCCCTGTCTGAGGCATCTGTAAAGAGCTCTTGAGTTGGGACTAGAGTTTGGAAAGGAAGCCCCAGGTTGAGAGACTAAGTTTGGGAATCCATCACTGAAGCTTGAACTTGAGACAAGGAAGGAAGGGTACCTGGAAGTCCAGAAGGTGGCAATGTTGAAGCCACACACTGACTTGAGGTACCACTGAAGTTTTCTCATGTGGAGCCTGGCCAGAGGGAGCATGGGAATGATGGAAGCCATAAATCCATGGACCCTAAGAAATTCTCTGGCCATGACTGACACCAAAGGAAGAAGTGACTGGAAAAAGACAGTAAGAGATAGGACCTTGGGGGTCGACAGAGATGCCAGCATGGGGATGGTCTGCAACCTGAAAATGAGGATAATATGATCCTGAGAAGGTGTCAGAGCTGATCTCTGGATGTTTATGGTGAACCCCAGGCTCTGTAACAGGGGAATAGCAAACTGGAGATGCTGAAGCACACCATCAGAGGAAGAAGCTTGAATGAGCAAATTGTCCAGGTAGGGAAAGATTTGAACTCCTTCCATCCTGCAAAAGGCAATGACAGGATCAAGGCATTTGGTAAATATCCTTGGGGCAGTAGAAAGGCCAAAGGGTAAAGCAGAGAAGTGAAAATGCAAGGAAGAAACAGAGAAACATCAACATTTCCTGAAAAGGGGATGGATTGGGATATGAAGGTAGGCATCTTTGAGATCCAGAGACATCAGAAAGGCCTGGGGTAGAAGAAGGGGGTAAAAAGAGAATCTGAAGAGACAACATTTGAAAGGAAGGAATATTGAGAAAGGTGATGAGCTGGGAAAGGTCCAGAATTGGTCTCCAGGTGCCCTCTTTTCTGTGAACCAAAAACATTCTGGAATAAAACCCCTCCCTAGCTGGGTAGGAGCACAGCTTGAATGGTGCCCTGGACCAAAAGAGAATGTAACACCACTGAGAAAAGAGGAAGTTGTTCCTGAAGAGGGTGAGGGATGCCCAAAAAGGAAGGAAAGAATTACCAAACCATGAAATATCCCTGGCAGATAATGGACAGAACCCAAGAGTTTGTTGTGATGTTTAACCAATTTGGAACAGACAGGAAAAGATGGAGGGATAAGGAAACCTGGCTGAGGAAAAGAAGAAGCAAACTGTCAAATGGAACCTATTTTATTCTGAAAAGAGGGTTTCTGTGAGGAATGGGTTTGAGTAGACTTAGCAGGAGGCACACATCTAGAACCCTTCTTTCCCTTAGGTGGAGGATGAAACTGCTTGCGAACAAAAGCAGATTTGTAGGCATAATTCCTCTGAAACTTAGTAATAGGAGAATCAAATATATGCTTCAACTCCTGCAAGACTTTACACTTATCTTGTAGAGACTTATAAAGTTCAGCGGCAGCACCACCAAATATACTTTTATTATCCAAAGGCGTATCCAACAGTTTGGGGTTAAGGTCGTCATCATCAGGCAAACCTGAAGATGAAGCTATATTAACATCTCATAAGAGAACCAAAGGCAACAGCACTGGAGGGGGCATCAGCTGCATTGTAGCAGCATCTGATAAAGTGGTGAGCAACTTGAGAGGTACATCCCAGCAGAGAAAGGGCAGAAGCCTTCCCTTCAGTGTCAGGAAGGTCAGAAACCACTCTGGAAACCTGAGAAATGAGGGCCAAAACATACCTGGTCACATGAGTCGGGTAGTAAACAGCCGTAAATGACAGGGTGGCAGCAGTATAAACCTTTTTTTGCCCAGCCTCTCCATGGTCCTACTATCCTTATCTGAAGGAAGCAACTTGGTAGAGTGCAACAACTTGGAGAGCTTAACAGAGGAGACCTACACTACAGAAGAATCAGCAGAAGGGCATTTATAAAGAAATTTACATTTGTCAGGCACCTTGTAAATCTATCAGGTTTCTTGGGAGCAGGGGCCTGAAACATCAGGTGCTACAGAAGCTGTTGAAGAGGTATCTAGGAGGAAAGCCAAAACAGATACAACAGCTGAAGGCTTAGGAGACTCCATCTGGAGGAACACATAATACCTTTTCTGATTATCAGACACTTGAGAACAATCTCACTTAAAAATTTTCTTTGGAATGTGGGGAGAAACCAGAGCACCCAGCGGTAACCCAAGTAAACGTAGACTCTGCACAGAAGTCACCCAGCCAAGAATCAAACTAGAGAGCCTCTTGTTGTGAGGCAACAGCACTAACCACTGCACCACTGCATATTATAATTGAATATTTGAATGAAAGTTAAACAGAGTGTGTTATAAAATAAGATCAGGAAATCAAACACAAAAAAGGAAAAGGATGACAAAAGAATTTCAACAGTAAGTGTGAATAGCACTGGAAATTATATAAGAGGTTTGGTGACGGTGGAATGGAGTAAAACTTAAAATGAATGTTTTTTGCTTGCTAGATACCAGATGTAACTAAGAAGAAAAAAAGGAAAATAACACAGTCAGTATGGAGTAGCCAAACTGGTCAGTAGGAAATGAAACATGTCCTGGAATAGGAATTCTTATAAAAAATAAAGAAATAAGAATGTTACATGTAACAATATAAGTACAATACAGTACATGGAAGGTTAGGGCTATGTGATATGACACTGAGAAAAAATGTATAAGATTAATAGTGACTTATACATATACTAGTATGAGAGAGAGAAAATTGTTGTTTGAAGAAATAAAAAAAATCTGTGATAATAAACATATCAAAAACAATGGGTGAACATTTTAACTGTAACCTGACAAAAGAAAAGGGAAAATAACATGATATTAAGATGTTCAAGAATGTAATAAAATGTGGTGATTTAAAAGTAGGAATGAATAGAAAATAGACATATACAAGGGGAGTTTTAAGTCCAAAACTGGTGTTATAGTTTAAAAGAGGGAGCACGTATGGCAGAGTTTTCAGATCATAGAGCAGTATGGGCTAGACTAGAGCAGGCAGCACAATAATAAAGGAGGGAAATGGGATAGAGATTAACTGCAAGATTTAAAAAGGAAAAATAAATTATAAGAGAGAAATAAATATTAGGAAAAGATCATATGACAATGAGACCATTTTATAAAAATTGGACATAGTGGTCCTGCTGGAGAGATAGGTATGTATCCCAGAGACTACCGCATTTATGGAACAGGCTCTCCATCTATGTGAAGCAGAGTTCCTCCCTAACCCAATTCAAGTGCAGCTTGGACAATTGGATGGGGAACAGGAAATTCAACCCTGGTTTGGCACTTGTCTCTAATGGACACAGGTCCCTGCTTGTAAATGTTTTATCTCCCAGGTCCCTGCTTGCAAATGTTTCATCTCCCAAGCCCCTGCTTACACTTATCAAGGGTATCAGAACTTGTCAGAGATTTGGGATGCATGGCTAGGCTTAAAAAGGCCATTGTGGCCATTAGCCTAGTAAACACCTACATAAGCAGAAGTATAAAACAATATTTAGAAGTGAAAAGAAGAATGAAAAAAGAAATAAGATGAAATACAAAGAAATTTTACAGAATTATGAGAGAGATAGAACAAGGAAGTGACAAAATAAGGGAAACAGAAAAATGGGTATATGAAAAGAATAAAGAGAAACTAAAAACAATGTTACATAAGCAAATATTTTTTTCGCAAAGGAAAAAAAAAAGAGTAGTCTCTCCTCTTATTTAGGAAAAGAAAAATGAGAGAAGGAAGGATGGATGCTATCTTAGATGTCAAGCAAGACATAAAATACAAACAAGGTGGTAGAAAATTTTGTAAAGAAATATGTGCATAAGAGGAAATGGATGGGAAAGAAGAATTGAAAGTAAAAAAAAAATATCTGAAAAAGTTAGGATTTTTTAGAAAATTATATAACAATAAAATAAGTAGTGAAGATGATAAAAGAAGGTAAGAATAAATCAGTGCCATAATTAGATGGTATAAGTTATGACTATTATAAGGAAATGAATAAAGATGAAATAGAATTTAAAAAATATTAAATGAATGGATGAAAGAAGGTATAATGGAAGAACACATATATGATGGAGTGGTAACATTTATACTGAAATAGAATTAAATAAAAAAAGCATAAAAACTGAGTAATATAACACTAGGAAATACTGATTATAAAATGTTTATGAAAATACTACAAAAAAGGATGGAGAAAGTATTGGATGAGGTAGTAGGAAAGGGATTTACGGTATAAAAGAAAGAGAGGTATAAATCTTAATTATGATATGATATTAATAAATGGGATAAAGTACTGTTTGTGCTAATATGGCTTATATGGAAAAAAGATGGGAGAATTTGTTATATATCAAGAAAATGGAAGAAGATATAGTAGCTCATAGGTTCATAAGTGTACACTAGGCCAACAACCACTGGGGCCTTTATAAGCCTACCCATGCAGCCCAAATGTATCCCAAGAGTTATTATGCCTTACAGATTACTTTAAGGGGTGTATCTTAGTTGGGGCATGATTTAATGGTTGCCTATGTCCATCAGAAAAGAGTGTCTCAGACCAAGGGGCGAATTTCCAATTTCCCATCCCCTGGTCCAGGTTGCACTTGAATAGAGTTAGGGAAGGGCTCTGCTTTTACATGGATGGGAAGCCTATTCCAGATAATGGGGATTCACTGAAATAAGAAAATGGTTCTGGAAGAAAGCATGGGGGATTAGAGGGTAAATATTAAAAAAAAGAAGAAGAATGAAAGAAATATAACTGTTTAGTTAAATTCTTTTGTGTTGATAACTTGTAAATAATTTATTATTATTTAATTAACATTTGTTGACTGGGTTAGTCCGACTGAGCTGTTGCACTTTTTTAGTTGAGGCCTGGGGAGAAAAGCTCCATGGTTAACACATTTTTATTTGTTTACTGGGAAAGTCCAACTTGGAATGAAACCAATTTTCAGCAGAGGCCCAGGGAGAAACGCTCCAGACACATGTCTTTGTAACGTGGGAGGGAACCGGAGTACCCAGAGAAAACCCACGTGAATGCAGGGAGAACATGCAGACTCCACACAGAAGGCACTCCAGATGAGAATCAAACCAGAGAACCTCTTGCTGTGAGGCCACAATGCTACCGCTCCACCACTGTGCCATACATATGCAAAGTATAATACAATATTTCAAAAAGATAAGACTGTAGTTAACAATTTATAATGTTAAGGTGCCAAGGTAATATATAAAGATATATAGTCATTATCAAGAACACAATTACAAAGAAAATGCCTAACATAGCAACATACAAAAGGAATGTCTGAAAGCACTAGCCTCTAAACAAAAGTAAAGATATAAACATATTCAAGTAGAAAGTTAGAGTAGATAGTCTGAGTTATTTACAAGTCAGTTTCAAAATAATTAGGGTTGAAGAATGAGGAACAGTTAGTATTTTTTAAGTATGAATGTAAAAAAAGAGTGTGTAAATAACTGATTTAATATTTTTATATGGTATAAAATGAATGTGAATGTTAATAAAGCACCCCTACTCTTTTTGGTAAGTACCATGAGATCTTTTACATCCACCTGAGCTACCACCAGCTTAGGCATATGGGACTTCGGTTGAACATCTCATCCAAAAAAAAAAACTCTTTTAGTTTGATATTTTTCTCTTACAACTCTACCACCACTGCTATCATTGACAGTTCTGGAACTGCCACAAATGCAACAGTATCCATTACTTCCTCTTCAGTAATGGCCTCCACATTGTAACTTAAAACAGCTTGATGATACACTAAGGAGAATTTCAGTTTCATCTAATTTTATTCAGTGAATTCCACAGGACACCAAGGGTCTATATCACCACATCAAAATGCAAATTCTTCGAATATGAAAACATTGACACGTAAAGAGTGAAATACCAAAAGGATGAATGGCCACTTCCGTGATTTTTTTCCCAGGGAAAAAAAAATCACTTGGCCGATATCGGGAATTTGCCCTTTTCTCCACTGTAGAGTTGGTATATTTAGTTAAGGAGGGTTTGAGAGTTTGTTTTGGTGTTGGTTGTCTGAGCAAATTTTTTCCCTGGGAAAAAATTCACAGAAGTGGCCGTTTGTACTTTTGTGTTTCACTGTTTACGTGTCAATGTTTTCATATTCAAAGGATTCGCATTTCAATGTGGTGACATAGACCCGGACATGAATTAACAGAGATTGTACAACTTCATCCATCCAGAAGTGCCAGAATACTAACTATTTACATGAAAAAATTATGTCACTCATCATTTTAATTATAATAGTGATGTAACGATTGAGAAGATACCCTTCACTGGAGGCTCCAAGAGATATCCACTTTTAGAAGCTTCTTCAGCATTGCTGCCAACCCCTTCCATTATCATGCTAACAAGATAATGTGTTTAGGATAAGGACAAGGAAAAATATGCATAAAGAGGCATGAATATAGTGTACTAGTGCACTTATATTTCTATGAATATAGTGTACTAGTGCACTTAAAGTTGCACTATCTCTGCAGACATAAAACAATGTGAAATATGTTCTTGTTTTCCAGGAAAGTCTTGCCATACTGCATCTCAACAGCAAGATTTCAGTCTGTACAGAAGTAAATACATTACGAAATTTCGAAGATAGTTATATCACACTAATGGGGTGCCTACCAAGCTATAGGACAGAAAGAATAGTGTCCATTGGGGGCAGTAAAGTTGGAGAGGAAGATAATCAGAGTAGCGTATAACAGAAAAATAAAATAAAAAAACTGGGTCCATGCTAAGATGAGCAAGCTGTCTTTATACTTGTTACAGGTATGTAACATTAAGTAGGCTTTAGAAATAGAAAGCATATGGTCTTCACTGCAGTGTGAAGCTGGAAATTGTGAGGTCATAACAAAAATGTCTTCTGACCCAGTGATGTACAGTAGTTTGGTACAAGAATCACATGAATATTCTTATTTACATTCATGATTCATGATTCCGTCTAACATAAGTTAGGAGATGCTAAACTATTATATGCAGAGATATGAGCAGTTAAATTTTCATTCACCTGGGAGACATTTTTGAAACTATATTTTGTGGCACATATTTAGCAACATAGTGTTAATGCAGATGTATAGTTTGCCATTTTGGTGACAAATATAAAAAGGAATTATATAAAAAGACAGTTACCTAAAGGACACTTATGCATGAGTTCCCAGACTTCACAATATGACAATGAATCCATTTTAATGTATCTGTTTGTTAACTAACTAAGTAAACTGGTCCTCCTCAGACCCTTTTCAACCATGACCAAGGCCACAAGGGTATGGACAGTTTATTGTAGCCAGCCAATCAGCATATTTTTGGGAAGTGGAAGTGGAAACCCACAGAGGTGCAGGGAAAACATGCAAAACTGTACAGAGAACTAGCTGCAGTGATATACTGGGATAGAGCACTGACAACAGCCAAGATGACCTGAGATTGAGTAGTGGCTTGGCTGACTGATAAACTGTCAGGAGAGGATATTGACAATCTTGAGGGGAATGGGGAATGGGGACCTCACCTTCAGGAGAGGGGGTCATGCTGCAAATATGTGACCTGAGTGTGTGTATTAGGCTCACTAAGCCACCAAGGGATGGTATCCTTCATGGCACACTTATGTGGGGAAGGCATTGTAGGCCTCTGCAGTGACACAGATTGCATTTCCCTCTGTTCTGGTATGGGGATAGTAACCAACAGCAGTCCACTTCAGTTGTGTTGCAGGAAATAAAAAAAAACTTTTTTTGATAATCCAACAAATGATTAAGCACTTTCACCCCAACAGTTAACAGGGCTTCATCAGAATCACAATCCATCTATAACATTATACAGTTTAAGAACTGTCTCAATTGACATAGCAATCATGTATCCACATACTTCCAAAGAGTTGTTAAAGTCATATGCATGCTCTATCATTCACAGTGTGGAATAAAAGTATGTACAAATAATACTCATTTCACCTTTTCATGCAAAAACATAACATTTGAAAAAACTAAACATTCAAAAATATTGAAATACTTCATTTGATATGTACACATTAATAGTCAAATTTTTCAAGCATATGTATATGGTTTACAATCAAAAGTCTAAAACACACCTTACAGTTGGTCAGCAGGTCAAGGGTAAAGGTGCAAAAGGGCAAAATTGCAATCACAAATCCTGTCTACTTTGAAACGTTAACATGTAGCTCACATTCACGGTTTTGAGCATTGCTGTTTTCAATTGGATCGCACTACAGTGGGGAATCAGGAAAAGTACCCTTTTTGCTCAATGTAGTGCAATATTTGAGTTAGAATATTTAATTAGCAGGGGCTGTGGAGTTCGCAGTCCCCCACATGGGGAAGCAATGGGGCTTGCCCCCTTGCAAAAGAGTATAAATTTGTATGCTGTGTGAATACTATTTTTACTGAATGGTGACCAGTAAAAATAATGCTGAATGTGGATTCCTGCCTTTTCAATGTTTCAACAGGCAAAGCAGTCAGTGTAATGGTTTCCAATGATGTGACCATTCATCAATAGGGTTTTCTTGATTTTGATAAATATTTGGTAAACCATATATATATATATATATATATATATATATATATATATATTAATGGTAACCTATCAGTTTCATAAAATAACACATACCCGAAGACCAGATCACCAAGATCACATTGATGACAGAGCAGATCTCTGACAATGGTAAGTATAAGTAGTGTGGAATGGGATGTATTCCAGTTTCCGCAATGTGGTGCGGTCTCAGAGTTGGTATATTTAAGTAGGGGGTATGGGGGGTGCAGGGAGGCTTGGCCCCTGCTGTATGCATGTTTCTTTTTTTTTTTTTTATTGCGGAAATGAGAATAAATTCTGTTCTGCAGTAGTTATACTTACCTTTGTCAGTGATGTGTTGTGTCAGTGATGTGGCCTCGGTGATGTGGTCATCAGGTAAGTGTTCTGTCGTGAATCTGATATGGATCCATATATATATATATATATATATATATATATATATATATATATATAGTTACAAATTTTCATTCCACAGTGTGAACAATACAGCATGCATATGACAGAACTGTAATTCTGAGGAAGCCCTGTTATCTACTAGCACAAAAGTGCTTAATTGTTTGTTGGATTATAATAATTTTTTTTATAGGTTCATAGGTGTTTATTAGACTAACGACCACAAGGGCCTTTTTAAGCTTTGCCATGCATCCCAAATCTCTAACAAGTTCTGATACCCTTGATAAGTGTAAGCATGTGCCTGGGAAATTAACCATTTACAGGTTACCTCTGTCCATTAGAGACATAGGTGCCAAACCAGGGATGAATTTCTGGTTTCCCATCCAATTGCCCAAGTTGAACTTGAATTGGGTTAGGGAGGAACTCTGCTTCTCATGGATAGAGTGCCTTTTCCATAGATGGGGTAGTCTCTAGGATACATACATATCTCTCCAGTAGGTCCTATTTATATCACAAACAAGGTTTAAGTCTTTAGAATGGGTAATTCTGGTGCTGTTTGTTTTGTGGATATTCAGGAGGTCAATCAGAGTGGGTCTGGCAATGCCCTGTATGCCATGTATAGATCTCCCTTCTGTAGGAGACAAAATACAGGGATAAGACTTTGAGGTGGTCTGCATAGGACATATTACTTACGCCCTGTATTCTTTTAGTGATTAACCTCTGTGGACATTCCAATTGTTGGATATACCTGATTAGGTACATACCAAAGGGGGGATTGTACTCAATGATAGGTATAATGAATGCCAAATACAGTGGAACAATGACTTTCTTGGACTTAGATGCCATACTTTTGTTTATAAGCTGTGAAAGATGGAATAATTTCCTCACCACTGTAGACACATGATGACCAAATGCTAGATTACTATCTATATGTGTCCCTAAGTCCCTGACTACTGGGTCATCTCTAAGGGGTGTGTTGTCAATATAATAGTTACCAGTGATGGATACCTTCCCAAAGGATACTATTATGCATTTCTTGGCATTTAGTTTTAGTCCATGGCTTTGACACCAGTTGTTTGTCTGTGTCAGCACCTCCTGGAGAACATTTGTGTCAGTGTGAGATTCAAAGACAGCTCCTAATTTGCAATCATCTGCAAATTTAGTCAGCCAGAGACCACTGACATTGGCCTTGACTTCCGAGAAGTAAATGCCAAAAAGGAGCAGTCCAAGGACTGATCCCTAAGGGACTCCACTTGTGACTGGCCTCTTTGTAGAGGTGGACTCTCCAATTCTAACTTCCTAGGTCCTGTCTGTGAGCCAGTTGGCTATCCACTGGATGACATACAGGTTTGTATCTAATCTCTTGAGTTTGTCCCCTGAGTGGGGTATTTTGTCAAATACCTTGGTCAGGTCAAGGTAGGCAGTGTGAATGACTTTGCCTTCATCCATTGCTTTGGTGACCTTCTCGAAGAAGTCCACCAGGTTGAGTATGCATGATGTGCCCTTGACGAAAACAAACTGGGCTGGGTCCAGTGTCTGGAGGTTTACTATATCTCTGTTGATCATCTCCATGATAATTCTTTCCATGGCTTTACATATAAGAGTAGTGAGACTTATGGGTCTGTAGTTTCTAGGGTCTGTAGATGCACCACCTTTGTGCAGAGGGATGATTGTTGCCTTTCTCCATTCATCAGGCACAAAGCCTGTTTGGAGGCTACATTTAAATAGTAATTCCAGAGGCCCTGATAGGTCATGTTTCATGATATTTAGAAGGCATACTGGGATATTGTCTGGGCCCATTGATGCAGTGTTCTTGGTCTTAGAGAGAACATCAAGGACCTTTTCCCTAGTGAAAGTAGGGGGAGTTATATTTGATGATATTTCCTGAGGGAAGGTTGAGGGGGAGAGAGGGATAAAGTTGGTGCTGAATTTATCAGCCAGGAAGTTTGCTATATCTTCTGGGTCAGTATAGGTGGCTCCATTTAGCTCTGCACACGATTGTGTATTGCCTTTGAGGTTGTGGACATAGCTAAACAATGCTTTGTGGTGGTCCTTGGCCTGGGAGGCCAAACATACTTCAAATTTGGCTTTGGTAGACTTTGTCATCTGAGTTGTTTTTTTAGTTTTAGTGCTTTTATCCTGCTGGGTGCTGCACCTCCTAGCTTTTGCCATGATTTTGTCCCTCCTGTTATACAGCTGATTTGTTTTGTGATTCCACCAGGGTAGCTTGTTTTTTGAGTTAGTTCTGTACTTCTTCCTAGTGGGTACAGTTGCCTCTGTGCAGCTATTAACATACTAGTACAAGGTTTCTGTGAACAATTCTGCATAGGCAGAAGTGTTCTCAGGGTTTATGGGGGCTTGAAATTTTACCAGGTTCTCACTTAATAGCAGGACGTTAGCCTTAGAATAGTTCCTGAATAGTTTAGGTTTAGCTGGGGGTCCAGGTTTTATTTTTACTTCAAAGGAGACTATTTTGTGGTCTGACCTTACTAGGGGAAAGTACCTTTTTCCTCAGTGTAGTGAATGTATTTCCTGCAACACAACTGTAGTGGATTGTTGTTGGTTATTAATTTTCATTTCTATCCACATTGTTAGTGGCAGCTGTTTAGTATTTTTCTGATATGGGGGTTAAACCATTTAAAAAAAACTGCCATCAGCTGCTTGTGTGTCAGTGAGGGCACAAAACACCCTCATGACTGTCTGAAAAATGACCTCCCTCAGACAGCTCTCATGCCAGTACTAGGGGGGTCCTAGTGTATGATGAATGAATAAGCCATGTCCAACTAAGCATGAGGGCAAAAATGAGATAGAAAAGGAAATGCAGAGTGACTAGAGGCTAGGAATGAACCCTGGAACTTTGAGACAGAGAATTTATCACTAAACCACTGTGCTGTCCTTTGTACAGTAAAAGAGCCCTGTCCTGTGTATATGGTGGAAGTGGCAGTATAATCGTTGGGGATAAAAGGCAAACCACTGTCATCCAATCTTGTTCTTCTTTCGTCTTTTCCCAATTAGGGGTCACCACAGTGGAGTGCCAGTCCGCTAATGATTGGCAGTTGATTTTTATGGTGCCGAGGTGCCAGCCCAACGCCCAACCTTCAACAAAGGCACATCCATTCACACATGTCTTTCGAACGCCACTCGACCGCGGGGAGGACATGCAGACTCCACACAGAAGGCACTCCAGCCAAGAATCGAACGGGAGAACCTCTTGCTGTGAGGCAACAACACTAGATATTTAAATGGGCAAACCTCTATAATTTGTCCTTATGAGGTATAGAGAAAAACAAATCTTCTGATTTAAGGTGAATCATTTAAATGGGCAAACTTCTATAATTTGTCCTTATGAGGTATAAAGAAAATCAAATCTTCTGATTTAGGGTGAATCTTAGATTCTGAAATCATGAACAAGTGCTATTAAAGTTTATGTAGAAAAGCAAGATATCAGTGTAACTATATGCAGAAACAAATGCTAAAGAGTTATTACTGACTACATAGAAATTCATGATTTATCCAAGTCTGGTTTGTGGATATTTATATGATAATGCCTAGTAACATTCATTCTTCTTTTGTAGTACTAACCATCTTAAATTTTAGTTTCTGAGCAGAGTGCTTGCAAGTGATAACCTGCATCTTTAGTTGCTATTTTCATTTGTGCGTGACAAAGCTATTTTAAGCAGCGGCATTATTTTAGTTTTGCCAGCTGAGTACATTTGTTTAATTATGACATTATATTACATTGTACTTTCTTATTTGGTCCACAGTTTGTGCTGGGATCCCGCATTAATCTCTTCTGACACATTTTGTCATCAGAAATCATTTAATGTGTCTGTTATCCTTATTATAAAATGAAAAGATTTTATGTTTAATTTATTTTCTGTCATATAAAGCATCCTATACTTCCTGCTGAATTTTGTTTAATGTGCTATAAAAACATTTGTAGGTGTTGTATCACAAGCTGTCATTTTCTTCAGTTCAGTAACATCCCTTAATTTAGATTTGATTACTGGTTTGCATTTATGCTGTCACTATTTAATATAACATAGTTTATTTGATTGTTTAGTCACTATACTAGATTTTTTTGAACAGTTGACTCTTGCTCCTTTTTATTCACAAATCACTGGATTCTCACTTGTTTCATCTAGTTTAGAATGCTGTCCCCTTTTAATCAAAGCATGCTACATTCAGGTCAACCTTTTATTGCATTTTAAATGCCAGTTGCAACACACTTATCTCTCATTCAGGTCTATTTAAGTATCCCGTTGTACTTAAAATGCAGTATAGAGAAACATTATTACAAAAAAGTAGTATGGAGATTGCATTGTTTTGGGGTTTATATACATCATTCCTAGAAGCTTTATCATCTAAAAATGCCTAAAATTACTCTGTGGGTTAATAGTGAGCTGCTGCATTTACATCATAATTTCCTGTTGTCTGTCGGGGGATTTTTGTACTTATTTATTTGGAAACACATACAAATAAATGAGCAACTTAAGATGGCTTACCATGGGCACTGCATCATTGCATTTATTGACTATAATTTTGATGATGAGTTGTTATAGCTTTTGACCACACTGGTGTGCCCAACACTGCCTGTTGGCATATTCATTTCTGGTACAAGGTTTGACTGTCTGAACTGTCTGCAAACAGCTACAGTTAACTTTGAACCTAACACCACTCTTAAGTATTCAACTCCGGTACCACCTTTAACATTCCTATAAGAAAAGTGCAGTCCGGGTCTGAACTGTCTACAAACAGCTACAGTTAACTTTGAGTATGTGTCTAACTGTTTGAGCCAATCTTCATTTTCCCCTGGAGAGCACTGTGCTTTGGCTGTAAGCAGCCCCCCCACCACCACCACCACCACACACACACACACATCTTCCACTTTCTCATATTCCCTTCTGTTAGCAAATTGTATCAATAACTGATCAATACTGTATGTTTGTTTATTTAAACTATACCACAGTAGCCTACTGATACAAGGTTATCCTGGTTTTCCACCTGAGAAATTAAGACAAGACTTACAGTTTCAGAGCAGTCCTTGGTCAATTGTGATTGTTCTTAACACATACTTGTCTTGCTTTGGCTCATTAGCAGCAGTACAAAGAACTGCCTGCTCACACCCTTGTTCTCCCCTCCCCTTCCCTGTTTATTACCTTAAGACAATCCCAGAGTTAATAAATATTACATGTGGCAGGCACCATTTGTAAAACTACAATCCACTCTGCTACAGGCCCCATGAAGGCTCAGTGTCTCTCCAGTAAGTGTTTTACAACTGTAAATGCCTATTTATGTTGAATTGTATTAGACATTTTACAACTGTATATGTTTATGTTGAATTTCAAGCCTGTACTCCAATCTGCTTACTTACACTATCAGACTATTTACCCCACTCATAGGACCAAAAACTGGGACTGGGTTAGCCCCACTCCGCTTCGCTCCCCTCCCTGCCCCCTTATCCCACCCGCCCCCACTGTGTCTACATTTATAGCCACTAGGCCAAACCCTACTTCCTCTCCAACCTACACAACTTCCTCTCCAATTTCCCCCTCCCACCACTTTACTGTTTAACCACTACTATTCCTCTGAAGCACATTGACCCCACCCACTGATGACATATAACATGTCTATAAATAATTATAAACTCCTTCCTCTTATCTTACCACTCTTAATTCTGCCATACTTTCTTACTACCTATGAAAATCTCACATTCGTAAGTTTCTTTTATCCAAAATGCCAAACCAAGACCCCCCTACCTCCACTGACTGCGGAACTTGCCCACTACTACACTACCCCAAAAATTATAAATTCCAACCACTTGCTTCTAATAAAACCACTCCAATCAACACCAAAATCCAAATATGAATTAAAACTACTATTCAAAGTTATTAGACTACTAGCGTATCTAAGAAAAAACATAACCAAAGATGGGGACATCCATCCTAATCCAGGCCCAACCTTAACTCAAAATCCTACCAGCCCACCACTCTCCCAGCGACTGGTCAACTCCCTCCTAATATGCCACTTAAACATTAGAAGCCTAAACAATAAGATACATAGCCTGCATGCTGTACTAGCCACATACCTCCCCAACATAATGTGTCTATCTGAAACATGGCTCCGGCTATCAACCAAAGACAATGAGATCCTGCCTCCTGGTTACAATATACTTAGAGCAGATAGAGTAAAGAAAAGAGGAGGTGGAATAGCTGTCTTATATAATAGCACACTTAACATCATAACTAACCCTATAAAACCACCCCAGGTCTCTAACGCATACTAGCTCTAAAAATTCTACTAAATAATCATAAGGGCATTAACCTAATTGTCACCTATATTCACCCTGGGAACAATGTAGAAACACTAGAGGTCATTCTACATTGGATAGCCAACAACTACCCTCAAGAAACCATTGTCCTGGGCGATGTTAATATTGACTGGAACCAATGCACAGCACAGTCCAACCCCATCCCTGTTAACCTACATGGATTCTCTCAGATAATATCATCTACCACACGTACAGGTAACAATAACCAAAAAGAGAGTATACTAGACTGGATACTCACCAACAGTCATCCCCAGAACTATATGTCTGGAACTCTCCCTAATGATCTTAGTGATCACCTGCTCACATACATCATGAAAGACAAAATTAATTGTACAAGCTTACCTATTTATAGGTCTATCAGATCCAAGAAAAACTTTGACCCAACTAAATTTCAACTTGAACTCAAATCATGTAACTGGACAAAACTAAAGTTCCTTCCCCTTGATAAGGCAGTGTCATCATTTAACAATTCATTCCTTACTATACTTGACTTGCATGCCCCTAAACGCTCAATAAGAATTAAAACTCAACTAGCACCCTGGCTAACAACAGACACCAAAACCAAAATAACAACTAGAGACAAAGCGTGGGATAAATGGCACTACCAAACTACCCTAGATCATATCAAATTCCAACAACTTAGAAATGAGACTAAAAAAGCCATCATACTAGATAAGAAAAATTACTTCTACAATCTGCAACATAAACATCAGAATAACCCTCAAAAGTACTGGGCAGGCATAAATAAACTTCTCCAACCAGGCAAATCCACTACTCCGACCCCAGGAACATTATCTGACAAGAGCCAAGAAGATATAGCCAATTCATTCAATAATTTCTTCACAGAAACCATCCAGTCATTAGCTAACCAACTTTCTCCTCCCCACACTTCTATAAACACTATACCCGACTCACCACTCTCTTTTACCTTCCAGCCAGTGTCCACATCCTTTATCAGATCCCTTTAGAAAAAACTGAAGCCAACCACCCTTTCAGCCGATCTTCTGCCGGCTGAATACCTGCAAATTGCTGCAGATGTCGTAGCCTACCCTATCTCAATCCTAATTAACAGAACCATAACCGAGGCCTCAATCCCCTCAATTTGGAAAATATCCTATGTTATTCCACTCCACAAAGGAGGTTCATCCACAGAATTATCCAACTATAGACCTATAGCCATACTATCACCACTTGCCAAAATTATGGAAAAGTGCATGCACAACCAACTAATGCTCTATCTAACCCAAAATAAACTATTCACAGACTCTCAACATGGATTCAGACCCCATCATAGTACAACCACTGCCCTCCTCGCTTTTACTGAAAACATTAATCTTAACCGGAATAATAAAAAAATATCCTCCGCTCTCTTCCTGGACCTATCGAAAGCCTTCGATATGGTAAACCATCAGTTACTTCTATATACTTTAAAAACCCTGTATCTAGATACTCCAGCCCTTGACTGGTTTCAAGCTTACCTCACTGGGAGACAACAAGCAGTAATGTGGCAAAACAAGCTCTCCTGCCTACTACCAAATACCATAGGAGTTCCTCAAGGTTCCATATTAGGACCTCTCCTCTTTTCAGTCTTCATAAACGACATCCAAACAGTCATCCCTGAAGCCACCTGCATTCAATATGCAGATGACTCGACTATAATATGTTCCAATGCCTCTCTTGCAAATCTACTAACTACCACCCAACATAGCTTCACCAAAGTCGAAAACTGGCTTGCCAACCATCTCCTGATCTTAAATCCAAACAAACCCAAGTTACTTCTCTTCTACCCAACCAATAGATCTCCGACTGAAAACTTCACTATAAAATCCAATAATGGGACCATCATCTCCCCAGACACCTATACAAAGCTATTAGGAGTAAACATTGACAATAAACTCAGATTTGATATACATATCAACCAAGCCATTAAGTCAGTCAACAAGAAACTTGGGACCCTATATAGAATTGAAGCCCTCCTTACCCCGAATGCCAGGGTAGCCACAGCCCGTTCACACCTTCTCTCTACCCTACTATATGCCTCTCCTGTCCTCACTCACCTTAACAAATCTGATCTGGCCAAGCTCTCATCCTGCTATAATCACATTGCCAGGTTCGTTACAGGCCTACCCTACAGAACACACCACTGTACTAACCTGAAAAAGCTTGGATGGATAGAATTCCCACACCTTCTTCACCAGTCCCAACTCATAGAGGCCTTCAAAATCCTTAAACAACCTGAGAATACCCCAGCACTAAAAAACGTAATGACTCCCTACTCCAATTTAAGCTGCCTTCGCTCAGCAAACAGACTCCTTGTCCAAACAACTAAATCTCTCAACCTAGGTGGTGACGCTATTTGCCAACACCACTGGTAAAATATGGAACTCTCTCCCAAATAACATCACGCTTGCAACTTCTCTAAGTCAATTCAAAAATAGTCTAAAACTCCACTTCAAGTCACACTGGCTATGTCCTTGCTCAAACCCAGACTAGCTCTGTGCCATTAACTAAAACATAAACAACTAGCTAAGATGATAAGTACTTTGTATACTGTGATAAAGAAATATGTATCCTGTCTAACTCTATGTCATTATACTGCCTACCGTCCTTGCTAATATGTTAATAATGTTACATTTGTAGTAATCTCAGAAATAGTAATGGCAGTCTTGTACTTGTATGTAAATAGCCTATGTTTTTGTTAAGTTCTTTCAGCTCATTTACTGTACCTAATTATCAATGTAACTCTGTTGGAGCTTTTCTCTCCGGGCCTCCGCTGAAAAAGGACATGTATCCAGTCGGACCATCCCGGTTAACAAATGTAAAATAAAATAAATAAATAAATAAATAAATAAGGTTTAGTTGATAGAAAAAAATGAAATCTTCTAGTAGACAATGACATAAAAGCTGATTGAAAAACTGTGTACTAGGATGACTGCAATGAAAAAAATGTATACTAGGATGACTGTAACACATTGCTAAACACAAATACACAAACTGCAAAATGTAATAAGAATATTTTGGTTCATATGGTTCATATGTTAGTACTAGGCTAGCTGTCCCTGTAGGTCATTTTAATCCTAGCCCATTAACCCTTGTGAGAATCAAACCCTGCACCTTAAGGCAAATCTCATAATTCCATTGCTTGAAGAACTATTGCAGCTGGTTAATGGCTGCTGTTTCAAATGTCGCTAGTTATATGCAGATTTACCCCATCCAAGTCAGTTTTATTTGCAAGACCTGATAATACCACTTGTATTTGTAACATAACAACAACCGAATAATGAGCGTAAACGAGGCCGTTTTGAGCAGACAAGCAGACCACAGCAATGGCAGAAACAAAAAAGGTATTGACTTAAAAGTGTTTTTAACACAGGCTAAAACTATCCAAGTTATTGACTATAATTTGGTTTTAAATGTTTCAGGATGTGACTTGAGTGACATTGAATTGTCCATTTTAAATTACGGTCTAAAATTTATTCCAACTGTCCTTTTGAGAAGACATGTTTTTAAGAGTGAAATGTTTTGCTTTATAAGAAAGCTACATTTGTTGGATTTTTATTCTAAATAAAATGCTCATGTGAATGAAGTGTTAGATGTGTTGGATAGTACATTTGACACAGATGAAGAAGGTGACATTTTTGTTTCATGTGATTCTTCGTTTGATAATGATGTTAATGCATATTGTTTACTTGACACAGCAAATGTAGAATGTAAGAGTGACTTTATACCTCCATTTACTAATGATATCATTAAACAACTTTCTGCTATGGTGGGTTTTGAAGCAGATAAAATGTATAGGGAATTTATAAAGAATAAAGATAGGATACTTTATAATTTGTCTAAAGAAGAATGGAAAACACTGAAAGAACTAAGTGAAAGACGAGAATTAGTTATTAAACCTGCTAACAAGGGGCATCATAGTTATTATGCACTATTTACAATATAAAAAAATGTATGATGATAATTTAAATGACAGTGATACCTATAGGAAAGTTGCCCTCTCAAATTATAATAAAGCATTAGTAGGCTACAATGAGTTACTGTTTAAAGGGTATGGGTTAGGTTATTTTTCAAAAAAGATGTTGAAAAAAGTTTACTTCTAATGGGAGTGTTATTGCTAGATTTTATTGTCTCCCGAAGGTGCATAAAAATTTTGTTACCCCATCGAGATGGCCTGTAGTAGCTGCTACAATTTATTTTTCCCACAAACTTAGTATTTTGTTACATAATTTTTTGTTAAAATCTGTCATTAAATTGGATTCATATGTAAGAGCCTTTTGATTTTCTTGAAAAGTAAAGAATGTTATATGGAAAGAAAATAATTATTGGTTGGTAGTAGATGTGAAAAGTCTGTATACTAATATTAGTCATCACTGGGGTTTGGAATCGGTTAAGTATTTTTTGAGAGATAACCCATTGACATGTTATATGATTGAGTTGTTACAGTTTTGTTTAGAACATAACTATTTTTAATTCAATGGGGAGATTTTCCATCATATAAAAGATACAGCCATGGGGGCTTCTTTTGCCCTCATTGGGGAGATTTTCCATCAAATAAAAGATACAGACATGGGGGCTTCTTTTGCCCTCATGTATGCCATCCTGTTTATTGGTCTCTTCGAATAGAGGTATTTGTATAAAATGGAATTTTATAAGAAATATGTTATGAAATATTTCAGGTTCATTGACAACTTGATTTTTGTGGGGGGAGTCCTTAGTTTCAGGATTCTTTGCAGACTTACAACATAATGACTTTAACCTGGCCTTTCATGGGTTGCTGGTAGGCAGAAAGGTTATTTTTTTAGATATGAAATTAGAAGGAATTGTAGGACAGAATGCACAAACTGGAGTACATAGAAAATTCCCTAATGTTAACCATATCTTAAATGGAAAGGGCTGTCACCCCGAAAACTTGATGGAGTCTTTACCCTATGGTGAATTCCTAAGAATATTTAGACTTAATAGTAATGAATCCATTTTGTGGGAAGATTTAAAGTTTATGTGTGCTCAATTTTTAAGTAAATGATATGAACAAGGAGTTTTAGAGCAAGCCTTAAATAAGTTAGTTAAGCAAATGCAATTTCAAAAAGGAAATATGTTTAAAATGCAACAACATTGTAGTATAAATAGGCATCAGAATAAGAACAAGGGGCAGGTGTACCTTGTAACCACATTTAATTCGAAGACAAAATATATAGCTGGTACAGTTAAATATCATTGGGAATTTTTATTGAAAGATCATAGACTGAAGGATATATTGCCATATATGCCATCATTACATCATTATCCTTAAAAAGGGGGAGAAGTATTAAAGACATATTAGTTCACAGTCGCTTTGAATGTCCCAAGAAAAATGTATATATTACTATGGAAATTATAGGTATGAGGTCATGTGGTAGATTTTCTGTCTGCCATTATGTTGTGTCAGATTTTGATAAAATAAATGGGATTACTTTTACCCCTAGACTAAATGTTAGCTGTAACACCAAGGGGGTAATATATGCTTTGAAGTGCTTCTGTAACCTGTTCTATATTGGAGAGATTACAAAGTTATTTAGGACAAGGTTGCAGGAGCAGTTAAGAGATATAAAAAATAAGAGAACAGAAAGTCCCATAGCTCAACATTATATGTTATGCCATAATGGCAATAGCGAGTGTTTAAGGGCTACAATATTGGAAGTTGTGCAAAGATGGGATGATATAGAAGTTAAAAAATACCTATATAAGGAAACTGTTTATATATTAAAGCTTAAAACATTGTCACCTAATGGATTAAACATGGAGTGTAATTGGAGGGTGTTCCTCTAGCTAAATAATTTTAATTGCTGTTAATTTGTGTTCTATATAAGCAGAATGCTGAATGTAAGCTTTTATCTCTTGAAGGCTTGTTGACCGAGGTGCTAAGATCGATTAAAGTATTTTCTACTGTGGTCTGCTCTTCCTTCTTGTTTGTGGTATTGCCTATATCTGCAGTTGCTTTGTTGTTTATATACCATCTGAGAATCATACCCTGCACCTTGTGTCTGTAAGGCAAATCTCTTAATTCCATTGCTTGGAAAACTATTAATTGTGTCTTTCGGCTTTTCCCGGTTAGGGGTCGCCACAGCAGAACTCCGGTCTGCTAATGATTGGCAGTTGATTTTTACGTACCGGCTTGCCAGGCCTGATGCACAACCTTCAACGAAGGTACGCCCATTCACGCATGTCTCCACGCAGAAGACGCTCTAGCTGAGAATCGAACTGGACAGCGTCTTACTGTGAGGCGACAACACTGCAGCTGGTTAATGGCTACTACTTCAACATGTCACTAGTTATATGTAGATTTACCCCATCCAAGCCAGTTTTATTTGCAAGACCTACTAATACCACTTATATTTGTAACATTAATTTAATTTGTTTGTTGACTGGGTAAGCCCACTGGGCACACTTGTCCCTTTTCTGGGGTGACCTAGGAGCACTGCTGTTTAAGTGACTTGCTTAGAATCACGAAGTAGCCAAATGAAGGTGGAAGGACTTAAACCCTGTTCCCTTGGCACAGCTCAACAGAGATCAACCCTCAGATTTAAGAAAGAGTGTGGGTGCGATTGCAACCAATCTTGCATTGTTCACTGTGCATACTTGATGAACCCCAATACTTGCTTAAAATTAATGCGGCTAAGCAAAAGTGTGCAGTCAATGGATCATTAAATATCCTTCTCACTGCTGCAGACAGGACTATGAGAAGAGCGAGTAGGATTATGGTGCAGCTGCAAAGAAGTAAAAAAAAACAGTAGTGGTCTGCATGAGCCCACCTGCGGAGTACTGGCAAGAAAAGGAAGCTGTGTAGCAGCCTTAAAGGGGCATAAAGCTTATATGCTGATCAAATGTTTGACCAAATTAAAGGTTTGAAATGGAAAGAAAGGAAAGTAGTGAAAAGTGGAAGCAAGCAGAGGATAGAACATTAGTAATGAATTAAGGAATGAACAGGATGGAGATGGGGAAAGAGGGATTTTTTGGGATAGGTGACCATTTCATCTGTATTCACATGCACACATACAGTGGATATAAAAAGTGTACACACCCATGTTAAAATGCCAGGTTTTCGTGATATAAAAAAATGAGACCACAATAAATCATTTCAAAACTTTTCCCACCTTTAATGTGACCTATAACCTGTACAATTCAAACAAGAAGAGTGACGTGGATATTTCCTCTTCTCCTGTTTTTTCAGTCTTTTTTTAAACTCAGTATTGTGAGTCGTGACACTTTAATTGGGAGCTAATGCAGAGACATACTATTCACAAATGCAGCAAGACATGCTAACAAGTCTTAAAAATGTTGTTCCAGGACTAGATATGAGGATAAGTATTGCTGAGAAGTCTGACCACAGGCTAAGTCCAAGTATTTTATGAAGTCTTTACCAAAACTTACTGCCATCTGTCACATTTTGAATGGGACAGTCACAGATTAATGACTTGCATCCCATTGCTCGCATTAACCTGTGAGCAGGAAAAGGAATGTCTCAGTTTGCTGGTATTGCTGTAAATATTAACATGGAGTCATTAGCATTTTCTTTCCTGCTCACAGTTATTGCAAGTAAAAATTAGGATTTATTTTTGTACTGACAGCCTGGCATTGTGCTGGCAATCATATTGTTGTTGCACTGTGTTGCTAGCTTGCTTAGTGCTAGCTGCTTTCACTGTCTTTCTGTGTTTCTTTTTTCAAAATTCAGTTTCCTGGACATTGCATGCCATTACGGGTTACTGGTGTGCTATATGCTCTCAGGTCTGCTCCTCAGATTAGCCATAGCGACTGGTTGAACCTCAGTGGGGAAAGTACCAGAGTCAGGAAGAGTCTAGAAAATTGTTGTATCAGCTGCCAGTGTGGCTGCTTAGTAATTAGGAATACTGAAAGTTTTTGATGCAGATGTTGACTGAAACTTGCACCCTGTAGGAGTTTTTTTTTCCAGAAAATGATTTGTGGTCACTGATACTGCTTCCTTTCGTACTGTGCTAATATACTGTCTTGATTGACTCACCCTCTCTCTGTTTGACTGAAAGCCAGCACTGCTGCCTGCTGCTAGTCTACCAGTGGTGATCAAGATTAAAACTGCCAAAACCAGCTTGGAAATACCTCTCTAAACTGTCCCTGATTTTGTTGAATGTGTCTTTTTGCCTTCTATTTTTGCCCTGCTCTTGTAAAATGTTTGATCATCTGATAAACTACTGAGGATTATAACCAGTCAATAATGCCCAAAATTAGTTTCATACTTCTTATTGTATATAAAATGCATGACCATGTTGATGCAATACCTGTTGCTCTATTAACTTTTTAAGTGAATTAGAGTAATACTTAACAGTTGTCCTTGATTTCTGTCCATTGTCCCCCTCCCCCGTTATTTTCAGCTTTGTCTAGAATTCTTTGGAAATTGAGAGGTATGAGGTAAGGAGCACCTGCTGAAAACCATATAAAAGCACTGAAATTGTAAACTGAAAAATGTAAAAGATTTGTGGATATTTACCATAACTGGTCAGGGAGATAATACATCCAAAAGAGAAAGAGAGAGATTTATATGCATACATAGCAAGAGAGAGAGAGAATGTAGAAAAAAAGAAAGAGAAAGAAATGTGAAGAGAATTAAAAAGAAAGAAAAATGTGAAAGGAGAGAAAGAAATATGGAGATAGATTTATTTTTAGGCTATCATTGGATCAAAAGATTGGGGAAAAAAAGCTTTAAAATGCGCCACACAGCATCCAGAATCCCATGGCATCTAGGTGCCTACCATCCCCTGAACCTCCAGCCTAATTCATTTATTCCCACAGTTATTACAGTACAGTCTTAGACACATCCACAGTAATGTCATGTGTTTGGCCACACCCACCGTGTCCACTTTGGAGACATATAAAAGTGGAAACTCTATACACAAAACATCTTCAAAAACTGCATTGAATATAATTAGTACTACAGAAATATGACCTGTAAGTACATTAGAAGCCAGGGAGACTTATACATATAGCAGATAACTTCAGCACAGCATATTTAAATGAGTATAAAGACAATCTGTTAAAGAGAGACTTAAGAAATTGCTATGGATTGGAACACAACTTCTGATGACCAATGAAAAACCACAGGGACTAAAAACAGCAGCAAGTTCTTTACAGTCTTTAGGTATTACAGCCACCACAGTTTTTTTCCAGGATGTTGGTGCATCCTCTTCATTTTAAAATACTGTTAACAAAACCTTCCAGATCTTTATCTCCTTCTTCCCTCCTAGCTTCCAAACTTCTACCAGAAAACCATTATGACTTTCCTGCAGATTAGTCATACACCACCATTTTTATCTCATCTCCTGCTATCTTAACTGCAAACTGTTGACACTCCTCTACCTCTAACCAGAGCACATTTAAGGAGTCTATAAATATTTCCATTTGTGCTTTTTCTTGATTTCCAAATGTTTCTGCTTTATACAAGTCTTCATAAAAATTTCAAAATCTCTAAAACTTATGTAGGATCTCTGGTTATTTGTTTTTTTTTGTTTGTTATAAGTTTTGTACATTTATCAATAACCCATTCTACTTTCTGATGCCAAAGTCATTGTGCCAAAAGTATTTGTGCTGAGTTATTATAAAAAAAAAAACAGTTGCTTAACAGAAATCTTTCTAAACTCATGCATATTATCCAGGTACTCCCTTACTTTTTCTTTACCTCTCTGCAGTTTTGCCTCTTCTTGTTCTTTGAGATTCCCCTTATTCTGTAGTACTTTAATCTTTGTCAGCCCCTCTAAATAATTCTTGTTACTTCTTAACCATATCTTTTTTTCTTTTATGTCTGCACTATTTTTAAACTCTACTTTAATTTTATCTCTTAAATTATAACTTCTGGAATATTTTCTATCTTTCCTAATAACTCCTGGATAATGTACACTACCCATTCATAGGTTCATATGTTCATAGATTAGTACTAAGCTAACTGCCCTTGTGAGCCATTTTAATCTTAGCCAAGTATCCCTTGTGAGACTCAAACCCTGCACCTTGTGCTTATAAGGCAAACACCTTAACCATTAGGCCACCCTCCCAACTTAAAATTCCTTAAAATCCTCTTTTTAACAGGTAGATGGGGAAGCACCACTGTCTCATCTTTACTTCAGTACCCTGCAATTTTAGCTTAGTAATTACTGGCACATAATATAAAATAGTTATTGAATGTGTGTCAAAGTTCTTAATTAAATGAACATGTTCCTGTGAAATATAATTTCTGTCTAGTCTCATCTTGTTATTGTACTTTGGGGAATAATATGTAAGTTCTGTTAGAGTTCATACTACTGAATTCACATATTCTATACCAAATATGATTTTAAGTTGTCTTTGAATTCTGTGGTTACTGATTTTAATTATTCTTTTCTTTAATCATTTTATTAGTTTGAAGCTGAATATGGATTCCTTAAATGAGTATGCAATTAATGATTTGCTAAAGCACGAATATTTTGCATAGTATAATAAGTGCTATGTATATTTAAAGGTAACACCAGATAACACTGGTGATCTGGGTTCCTCATGTAAAAAGTTGGATGATTTGCTTACCATTATTAGAAGTAAATCTAGACTTACCGATGATGATTGCATTTTTGCAATTGGCACAGCCTGAAGAACTGTTATTACATATGTTAATGACTGGACTAGTGAGATAAATAATGTTAGACAAAGAGCAACTAAAACACATTTAGGAAATGATGTGCCTATTGTTTGTAAAGATCATTCAACCCCCATGAAACAAGACAATGCCCCTGACAACTGTAGAATTCTGAATGCAAGTATTCAGCAATCTGAGGATTCAGAGTGTTTAGAAGGAAACAAAAAAGAAGGAACGGAAAGGTAGAAGTTCACAACAAATAACAAGCAGGGAAAAAGAAACTGATAAATGTCTGTAAAGTAAAGAGAAAACGTACTAAAACGATACAGCTTTCTTATGCAACACACAGATTACAGGGAATTATAACATTTTTCTATCAGAAAACCTTCAGTCCACAGAAGATGGCATCATTTTTCCAAAAGAGAATGTAGAAAAAAGAGGCAAGGGGCAAGAGAAAAGGAAGAAATCAAAACTGAATATGGAAGGACTGAAGAACACTAGTGTAAGAAAAAAATAAGAGAAAGACAGATGTTGACTACATATCTCAAGCTATGGATGTACAAAGCCAGCTGGATGAGAAATGTATGCCTGCAAATTTAATATGCAATGAAAACAGTGGGATTTATAAGACTAGTGGTAATGATGATCATTCCTTTGTAACAATTGATAGAGCAGGTATTACTATATTAGAAATTGAAAATTCTTCAGATCTGGTCAGAAAAGATATTCTTGTAATTGAGGATTCTATTATTAGAGGAACTGATACTTACATTTGCAAAGAAGATAATGAACATGAAATAGTGCTATGGTTGCCAGGAGCAAAATTAGAAGATGCGAGACAAGCCTTAATGTAAAGAAGTACGGATCTATTTTTATTCATATTTGTACAAATGCTCTCATCCGCAAGGATGCTCTAACTGTAAGTAGGGAACATAGATAGTATAGTTTGTACTGGTGTTAGGATGTATTTTTCACAAATCACATATAGAAAGGATAGTCAAGTCACCGTGAAGATTTTGGGGGTAAATACCTACATGGAAAAAATGTCCTGTTTTAAAAAATGGAAATGTGTAGAGCATCCAAGCCTAGTTTTGGGCACGCTTGTTTAGAGAGAATGGCGTGCATTTGTCAAGATCAGGAAAGAGAATTTTTGCAGCAGATATTTTGCAATATTTGACAAACACTAAGCAGGATTTTTGCCAGGTCAAAAATGTAACAGTTCACAGATAGCAACATTTGGTGCATCTCTGATGGTTGTTGATGCTAGGAGCATTAATAATATTTTTTTTTGAAAAATTGCTGTTTCCACAAGATTGATGTTGTTGTCATTTGTGAAACATGGTTAAAGATCAATGACTGGACACCAGTTTCTGTCATGGTATAAATGTTTTTACTGTAATAGACATTCTAACAAAAAATCAGGTGGAGGTGTTTAGGGATTAGAGATAGTTATGAGACCTGTCATTATTACATATTCATTGATGACACCAGTACAACAGACTGTAACTGTGACAATAAAGACAACCCTGGAACATATAACAATTGTTGGAGTGTATAGACCACCATAGTCAAGTGCTGATGACCTAGAATAATTCATACATTTCTTGCATGAAACAAAGCAGCGAAGAATAATATTATCTGGGGACTTAAATTTAGCAGAAACAAATTAGAATAATATTGATTCAACAATACTAGTAAGGAAATTATTCACAACATATGTTCAGGAACAACAATTGCTTCAGACTATAAAAAACACCAGGAAACAGAATGCACTAGGCATTGCTAGTGTTCCTAAAGAAATTACTGTTACTTCAAGTCAAGTTTTACCACTGTTGATGTGCACTGATCGTGGGGTTATAAATGTTAATTTGTTGCTAGATAATTCTGACAAACTGAAATCTAAACCAATGCACAGAAGATTAATTACAAACTATATGGAAGAAAAACAGTCACTATGTAAAACTAACTGGAGTGAGGTGTTCAGTGGAAAAAATGTAGATGGAATATAGAAAGTTTTGAAAAAGAAATTGCTTGAGTGCAAAAAAAAAATCAGAAAAATGTTTAACATCAGGATCTAGGCATACAACATCTGAGGGATATATTTCCATAAGAGCAAGATACCTGATTAAGGTGAGAGACAAAAAATATAAAAAATGGAAGAGAGGTTAAACTACAACTTTGAAAAAGGAAATAAACAAGCTGGACAAACAAGTTAAGCATAGTGTGAGAAAGATCAAGAACATTTTGAAGAAAATGTATCTAAAGATATTAAGCATAAGAAACCTTTTTATGGATACATAAGATGTGGAAGGAGCAAAGAAATACAAACTGATAAACTGTGTAGATTCTAAAATTTATTCTTAGACACAACAGATTATAGATATATTTACAAAATCTTATGCAAAACAGTTTGGCTCCACAAAGAGAGTAATAAGTTGCCCTAGTGACATCCAGGTAACCTCAGATACTGGAATCAAATTAGATTACATTGAAAAAGAATTGCGCAAACTGGATCCAGACAAAGTACAGGGAGGAGATGGAATTAGTGACAATGACCTGAGAACACTTCAGCAAGAACTTACAGTATCATTAGCAAGAACTTACAGTATCATTATATCTATTATTAACTACGTCATATAAATATGGGGATATTTCAGAAGATTGGAGACATGCACTTATTAAACCTGCCTTTAAGGGGAAAGGGAAGGAGGACAAATGCAGAGTCATATAGACCCTTAAGTCTACTTTCATGTTATGGAAAAATAATGTAGAAGCTAATACTGGATAAGTTATTGTCAGAACTGGACAGATTGGAATTTGGAACCATATATCAGCATGCATATGTTGAAAACAGATCAGATCTATTACCACCTGTGACATGATGTTCTATAAAAATATACTAACAGCTATGAATGAAAAATTGTGCTGTAATTGTAATTTATATAGATTTAACTTCAGCATTTGACAGGGTCATACACAAACACTGATCAATAAATTAGAACAACTAATTATTGGTGTACTCTTGATAAGATGGATAGCTTCATGGCTTACAAATAGGACATGGCAAGTATCATACAGCAATAGACAGGTGACATTCTTGATTTCATTCAGGTTGTCCCACAAGGCTCTGTCCTAGGTCCTTACTTGTTTAGATTGTATCGTTCAGTCCTAACATTTTTCATCTGAGGTGTTCTACACTCCATATGCAGATTACCTGAAATTGGGTAAACTGATTACATGTGTTACAGATAGGGCATGTCTGCAAAAGAACTTGACTAAATTGAACATTTGGGCACAGACTAATAATGTGCTTATAAATACATCAATAACTAAGCATATCAGATTTGAGAGACATAAATTGAAACTTGAATATTTAGTACAGCACACAGTGATTGAAACTGTAGACTCACTTAAGGACCTGGGCATATGGGTAGATCCAGCTATGAGTTTTTCTAATCATATCAACCAATTGGTTAATTATAGTTATAGAACTATAGGTTGTATAAAAAGGTTTATAAAGTCTAGGAAATCAGAAATGATGAAGTCATTGTTTATTAGTTACATTAGACCCAAACTTGAATATGGTATGACAATATGGAAACCTTATAAGAAAACAAGCATGAGTAAACTGGAAAGAGTACAGCAGAAATATACCAAGGGCATTCATGGATGCGAAAACTTAAGTTATTATAAAAGACTAAAATATTTGAACTTGTACAGTGTCTGTTACAGATATCTTAGAGGAGATCTTATTCAAGTATATAGGGCATTTAGAACAATGATCTCTAGGAATGTTTGGGGTTATCAAAAATTACTAGAGAATCACCAGACAACCAATGTAAAAGATTCTATAGGAATGAAAAGTGTACTAATTGGTCCTCTGAGAGAGCAGCTGATGTATGGAACAGACTACCAAATTACATTAGAGAAAGTACTAGTTTAGATATTGTAAGAATAGTCTGGACACTTATTAATGAGAACAAGTGTTTTGGCATATTAGGGGACTAGAAGGGCATTAAGGCCCGTGCCTGAAATATTTGTATGTATGTATATACAGTATGTATGTAATATTTTCATACATTCCTTCAGAAATCTGCCCTCTTTTGTTATATTTACTCTTCTAAGCCACGCAGATACATCCTTATTGTTGCAAATCAAATTACACTCCCCAAAAAGCTGATTATTTTTCCCATAAAAAAATTAAGCTCCATAATAGCAGTCTATGTGGAATATAAATACATGCCAGCATAATCCTCATCCCTTGCCAGTAGGCTGTTACTGACACAAATTTGCCATTATTATCTTTTTTTCCCTTTTCCATCACTACTTGAAGCTCCTCTACCTATTAATATAAGTACTCCTGTTTTCCTTTGTCCCAGATATTTTGATGACTATCCATCTTGAAATCCTTTCTTTATCAAATTCACATGCTCAGTTGTTTGCAAATATGTCTCCTGTAACAGTGTTATTTGCACTCTACATTTATTAATAATTCTTTTCTTTTTGTCTATACCTATGAGGCCATTCACATCCCAAGACATTATGGAAAGTGTCACCATTATGATAAGAAATCAATTATTCCCACATATTATATATGACAGCTTTTTGAATGTATATTTCCAGCTTTTGTGATAAATGCACACTATGTTTCCCAGGTTGATCCTATATATTAGTATTAAACCTGTTCTAATTGCACGTGATTAAAATTCCAGATTAATTTTGGGATATGATATCCCAGAGTTATTTCAATATATTTATTTTATTTTATTAGCAGTTTCATTAGAGTATTCTATTCATATTTTTATATCAATGTATATAATACATATATTTATTTTTATATATATACTTCATGATATAATAGCCTATTTTTATATTCCTGCTATTATTATTTTTATTTTTATTTTTTGTCTCTACATTCATTGAACTTTGACTAGGATGTTCTATGAGGTTTTTAAGATGCCATATTATGAATATATATGTATGAACATATTTTAATAATATTGTTTCGTACCTTAAATAACTGAATACACATTTTTACTTATGCTTGTCTTTAAACTGCTTTATTTGCTTTAGCAGCTTAATTGAGCAAATGATTTTATTAGTTGATTGAATTAAAGTTAATTAATTAATTAATGGATGGTTTAGAAGCATATAAAAGCTATCTAATGGAGTAAAGTTGTATAAACCTGAGGAAGCGTGCCTTGGATGCACGTGAAAGTGCTTGTTATACAATAAATTAGCTTTATCCTACATCGTGGTGGTCTCCATCTGGTTGTTTCTTCATATCTTCATATATATTTTTCCTGGGTCTATGTTAAATCATTGAATGCTTAAAAAAGCAAACAATGATTTATCAAACCCATGTAAGTGAAAGCTTACAATCTCGAACGCTTAGAACAGTGATTGTTTTCCAAGGGAAAAAAATCACTGTTCCACCAAAAAAAAAAAAAAAAAATGTAAAACATTACATAAAGTGGGGGGATTCACCCCCCAATGTGGGGGGCTGTGTCCCCCACACCTTCCTACTTAAATATACCAACTCCAAGATCGCACTACAGTCACAAAAACAGCAAAGTAATGAAAGCGGACAAGCAATTTCTTTCCCAGGGAAAGAATTTGCTTATATGCCGTTTTGCCATTTTGACTTTTCATGCTTTCAAGATTGATCAAGACACATTCAAAAGAATGCGTCTTTGATCATTTAATAGGAACCCTTTTTCCCTTATCATCAACACTGAAACCTATGTCACATTTTACAAGACCTTTTGTTTAATGAAAAGTCTAAAAAAAAAGCACACATCTCAAAACATCCCTGCTAACTGAATAAAAACACACAAACCTATGCACATATTCAAGAAATGAAGTTTAAAACTCCTAATACAAACATTTGTCCCAAACACACAGTTGCAAACACAAGCTTTAACTAACCTAAAGTTGAGGTTATCCATGCTAAGACAGATGTCACTGCCTGTGATTATACTTACTCTAATTGATGCTTGTTCTTTTTTTATCTTTATCCCCCTCTCAGATGTGAAAAACAATTGTCATGTTTCAGAAAACATAATTTTTTAGCCTTGAAAAAAACAATGCTTTGGTTTTCTTTTATTGTCCTATAATCAGCTTGTCTCCATAGAAACATAAGAGAAAAGAAAATGTAGCCATCACCTACAGCCTTCTAAAGACAAGCTGAAGCATGTTTTGCTAACGGAAAACTTTTCGTTATATTCAGTATTCTCCTATTTACTTGTTTCCACTTAAAACTTGTTAGTAGATTAAGTCAAGGGTCTTAAGCAAGGCATTCACCAAATGTAAGAGAAAACATATCAGCTCTACATATATTATCATCTGATATTATGATCTGTATATGTTTGTACCCCATCCCCTAACTCAGCCACCCAGGATAACAGCCTATTAACTTAAACATGCTTTTGTCTAGCCTTTTTTCTCTTTTTGGATTGTAATGTCTACATTTCATAATACTAAAAAAGAAGCAAGAAAGGTACAAAATGCATCTGTTTAGTATCTTTATCACATGCAACTAAAATACTTCACTATAAAACATGCAATTTATATCATGAAAAGTTTCAAAGAAATACTGTTAAGAACAGAAATTGTATTGCTTTCAGTTACCTTTTTTATTCTTCTTCCCCTTCCCTCACTGTCCTTCCAAATATTTATGACATGGAGTAAGCCTTTCAGTTCTCCACAAGATTAACAAAGTCAACAAAAGTCCACTCTTTCTACTTTTTCTTGTACAGCTGTATTTCACAAATGTGATTGATGGTTTTCGGTCTTACATTTATTCACTAATGTCTGTGTTGCTGGTATTCTTCCTGTTAATTTCCATCTCCCAACTCCAGACAATGGTTCAATACCAAGGAACTCCCAATTCTTCTAGTCAACTACTGTGCTTTTCTCTGTCTCGCAAGCATTTTCTTTTCTAACAATGGAAAAGGTTTCACTGGTAATGCCTCTCCATGTGTTTTGTTATCAGAAGAATGAAAAGTCATTCTGCTTGATGGCTCAATTTTTTCTTGGACAAACTTTTGCATTTCTTCCTTAACCTGTTTTTTTAATTACTTTAATCCTCCAGGAAAAAAATTCTGAAGACAGCTGGGTACATCAGCTTGAAACTCACACCTGCCTCTTTACACTATCTGGTTGCTGAAATAAATGTGTTTCTCTCCTGCCTGGTGTACAGTGAATAATCATTTTCCACAAATGCTTTTCTGTCTCCATCTTTTAATACTTTGCCCTGTTGCCACAGTTTTGTCAGGATCAACTCTTTCTGCTGGTAGATTTGCACCTCTACTAATGCAGCTCTTGGCTGCTTACTTGTGGCCAGGATTGGAGCATACACAAAGTGTGCCTTTTCAATTAACAGTTCCTGCTGTGGAATACCAGTCTAGTTGCTTATTTGTGCCTTCATAAAAATATAAAAGTCTGTTCCTTCTGTTTTTTCTGGTCGAGCAGAACATTTTCCTACATGCTCTTTCCTGTAATTCAACTATTTTCGAAACGTGTTCAGTCTCATACTCGGCCATTCTTTTCTTCATTTAAATCTCAGATTTTTGCAGTTTTATCAGCTCATCTAACTATCTGTTTAAAGCTTCTTCCATTTTTCCAGCATTTTGTTATTTAATCGAGTTGATATACTCATTCAATGTTTCATTTATTTTAATCAGTTGTGAGCACATTTTTTCCTCCAGATTACTGGAAGCCATGTCTTGCACCAAAGCTGGAGCTCAAACTGCTTTTTGCTGAACAGCTGCAGGGTTCTTCCCAGTCGTTGTGTTTTCTCTCCACTTTTTAACTGATTTTCTTTCAGGCTGTCTTAGTTTCTTATTTGCTGGCATCTGGGAAGTGCACGTACTAGCCAGTAACTGAATTTACTAAAAGTGTCAGAGTTCCTGGCCCTTGTTTTTCAGTTTCTTTTTTCACACTGGGAGAGCTGAAGGGAAGCTACTGATCAGTGTGCAGCCATCTTGGATAGTCCCAAGGTGCATCATCTTGATGTCACCCTAGATGACAAAACACTAAACGATTAGATGTAAGTTATCATAAAATCCTTATGCTTTTATGTAAAAATATTGCCCAAATCAAGTACCTTTTTTGCTTAAGGATCTGGATATGCCCTGATTTCTTCATGCCTTGACTGTTTCAGCTACCTATATCTGGGACTTCCTGCAGCTAGTGCAAAATCCTGCTACCATGTTATTAAGTGATACCTCATATTGCTAGTGTATTACTCTGCTCTTTCAGAATGTTTGCTAGCTGCCCATTCACTCTAATACTATATATAACTTTCTGAACCTGACTCCCCCAGGATCCCCTCTTTCAGTTACCAAGCACCACCTCTTTGGAACTTTATATGACTTCTGTAGACCCTGTTGTTCAGCAGTTTTAAAAGTTTCCTGAAGGGTCATTTATTGCAACTTGCATTTAGTCTCATTACATTTCCTTTTTGCCTTATTTGATACGTTGTATTGTATTTTCCTCATTAATATACACCTTATTTGTTGAAATATTATATGATTTGTATGTGTATCTTATTTATTTATTTTTGTGTACAAGTGTTTAGGTGTAAGTATTCTAGTAAACCAGAACTTGAAAGTGAATCAATAAAAGGAAACATACAAGAAAGTTATAAATAGGGTAGCCAATGCAATCAAGGAGACCAAGTTAGGACTAGAGGAGGAATAGACAAACAGGTAAAAAAGCCTGCTTTAGAGCATCATTATCCTCAACCCTCTTTTCCCATTTTCAACATGGGGTCTAGGTGTTGATTCAGCTATTGCCATTTCTCTTGATTCAGTTCCACTCTCTTACCTTCTTCAGCAGTTATGTCTGACTGTCACAGATTTTCTCTAACACAATCCATCCATCTCTTTTTTGGGGCATTCTTGCTTCCTCTTCCCTTTTCCTTGACTCTTCTCAGTCTTCTTCACTAAATTGTCTTCTGCTTTCATTCATGTATCTGAATTATTATAATCTGTTCACTTTGACCTTCTCTGCAATATGAGCTACTTTGGTTTTTGCACAGGTGTCATAATTTCATCTGCCCTACAATATGTATTCTACTACATGTCTCAATTACTTCATCTCCATTACCTCTAACTTTCTCAGATGTCCTGCCTCCACTGCCCACGTTTCTGAACCATACAGAAGTACTAGTCAACCACTGTTTATTGTACACCTTACTTTTCAGCTTCTTTGGCAGTCTTCTGTCACACACTATCCCTGACACTCTGTGCCAGTTGGCTGCAACGCTGGTGATTCCATCTTTGACCCTCTCATTCAAGCTTTCCTTCTCCTCAAATGCCCAGATACTTACTCTGTTAACACGTTCCACTATTTCCCTTCTATCTCAGTTTTCAGGTTCTTGTGATTTCCCCTCTTTGCTGTTTGATATCTGTCTTGTCTGTACTCAGTGTCATCCCATGTGCCTTCAGTTTTACATTCCATTCCCCTATCCCTTGCTGTAGTTCCTTTTCAGAGTATGCTTATAATGCCACATCATCTATGTACAGCAGCGTTGTTGATCTATCCCCTCTGACTTGTTTGCTAATGTAGTCCATCACCATTATGAACAACAGTGGGCTCAGAAATGAACCTTGATGCACCCCCCACTCCCAATGGGAGACCTTCTGTGAGTCTAAACACTATTTGTATTTATGCCATTGGGTCCGTGAACATAGCCTGCACTAATTCTACCCAAGTATTAGGACTTTGAACCATCACATGTCCATATTACCTTTCTTGGGACCTTATCATATGCTTTCTCCAAGTCTAGGAATGTCCAATTGGATCATCATCTCTAGCTTCTTCACCACTATCTCACTGCAGACATTTGGTTGGTTATTTGGCATCTTGATCTGAATCTGAACTGTTGAGCTTCCATCTTACTTTCTACTACTTCATCTATACATTTATCAGTTACTCTCTCCAGCACTTTCATGCAGTGTGACAGGAGTTTGATACCTCTATATTGCCCACAGTTGTGAATGAACCCTTTATTCTTGTACTCCAGCTGCTTATTTTCCAGTCATCTGGGATATGGCTTTCTTTCCATACTGCTATGAATACCCTCAGTAACCATTTCTCCCTTAAATCACCCAGCATCATGATTATATCTGCCATGAACTGATCTGAACTGCTGCTTTCCCTGACTTAATTTTCCTTATCGCTGTTCTTACTTCTTCATTGTAGACCATGTATGAATGTGCTAGAGCCCTGAGTATTTCCTTGAACTCTTGTGCTTTCAGTTAAGTCAACTTCCAGGTCTTCAGCCTAATTTATGTTGAACACAGAGTTTTCTTCAACAACTGCTTGTAGCTGATTGTGGCCACCAGTGGTTTATGCTGCGGAACAGCCATTTCACTGGTCATGAATTTACAATCTCTAATTCTTCCCATGTGCCCTTTTCATACTAGAAGGAAGTCTACATGTATTGCATCTTGGCCACTCTAATATGTAAAGTTGTGACTGTTTGATTCCTGAACTATGTGGTGGCCACCATCAAGTCATTTGCCAGAAATGTAGAATGGTCTCCTTTTCTTTACTCCAGTTGCCCCACCCACGTGGACCCAGCTAGACCTCCCATCATATTTTATCTGTCTTGATATAAAATATGAAACACACATGAGGAGAAAAAAGGAAGGTAAGAGCACATGAACTAAGGTAAGGAGGCAAGGGATATGTAGACGTCAGGGAGCATGCATAGATTTTAAGAAAATTCATTGAATTACTGTTCATGGAAGGAAGTGTTAAAGCTGCAGCATGGGAATGGGAAGGGGGAAGAGATGGAGAAAAACACACAGATATAACTAAAGACTAAGTGAGACAAAGAATTTTAGATATTAAAACAGAGTAAGGTCAGGGTACAGATGGGCTGCCACTTAAATTACTCAGTGAATTAGCAGATATGTTACTAAATCTTTCAATACATTTTTCAAGAGATCCCTAGCGAAGGGAGATACCCCAAAAGACTGGAGGAGTGTCAGAATAGTGGCCATACACAAGGAGTAGACCATAAGCTCCTTCTGAATCTTTGAACTCTCACCTGGATACCTGCAATAGTGAGGCAGGAAGTGCAAATATGAGGAATGTTTATTAAATATGAGATTTCAATACCTCAAAGTACTTATTCAAGGCACATCATTCTCTCAGTATATATAAGTAGCCAGGATGTGGTGGTGCGGCCCCCCATGTTGAAATGGTGCAGTGGGGAAACCTCCTCACAAAATAACATCAGTGTCATTACAGTCAGTTTTGATAATCCATGTAATCATTTTGCAAAGACATATTATTTTTCATAGTTGCAGGACTCATAACTATGGGTCTTACCTTGTTACAGGGAACTGTCACATGGATTCACAGCCAACTGGTCATTCCAGACTAAACTGATCCATTTCTAGAAGTGGAGATGAACAGTCAGCACACAACTGTAGATTTAGTAATCTTTCTGAGCTACAGGAAATTTCGGGGGGGGGGGGTTGCAGCTACAGGTGAGTGCCGCAAAAATTAGGTAGACTTCAGGAGGGACTTTTACTCAATCCCACATAATAGGCTCTTGAAAAAGTGGTAGAAGTGGAGGTAGAAGTTCAAAAACTGTTTTGGAAACTAGTTGGAATGGAAGAACAAAAGGGAGAGAGAGAGCTATCCAAGGACAAGAAGGTAACAGCTGTGTAATTTAAGTGTAAGTTCTCATACATTTCAATTTACATATGACAAACATGACATTAAAAATGGAGAACAGGAATAACCTGCCTCTGCATAATACAAAGTAAGGAAGAATAGTTGTGGATGGTATCACCTAAAAATGACTTAAGGGGGCAAAGTCTGGGATGATATATGATATTTAAAGTTCAGTGACTGCAAGTGCAAAGTGTTACACACCTGAGTAGCAGCATCCCAGAAGTATAGCATGAGATGGGGATGTCAAACTACAGACAGCAGAACAGAAAAGGCCCTAGATTTAAACAGATCAGCAACAATGTACCATAAGGAGCAGAAAAGAGATGACAGTAGCAAACAGCATTAAGTACTGGACTGCATGAGCGTCTCAATTCTGCAGAGGGATAAAGCCCTTATTGTACCTCAGATGACATATGTCCATCTAGTGGCACAGATGCTGGAGGGAGTCAGGAAGGATAGCATGGGAATGATTGGCTGATATCATCTTGCCCAGCCTTGGGGGAGACATGCAGCCTAGGCTTGCTACAATAGAATCATAAAGAGCCTTGTGAGCGCCATGCTGCAAGTAGCACAGTGCTTGGTTACATGGTTGCACATGAGTGGAAGCAAGCATACACTTCCCGAAGGCAGTTATTGAGATCTCTTAAGGTTACCTTAGGGTGGTGTAGGTATCAGCACACTCTCCAGTCACACTATGATACTGGACTAGCATCCTCAATCGTCACACCAGCCCGGATGTGGGTCAAGTTGAGCTAGGGGGAAGTTAACTTGGGTCCGGTAGACCTGGTGAATGAGAAAAGGAGCTGGTGGCAACTGGTGGACAGCTGTGTAACAAAAACAAATTAAAAAAAGGAATGGATTTAACTGATACAAAGTTGATCTTATCAAGGTGTCAGCCAAATAGTCAGCCTTCCATTGTATGAGTCACTCCTGCTCAACCTTCATTACTTGTAGATGTCAAATGCTGTCTCCTGCTTGTTGATATCATACAAGTTCACTGTCTTTATGATCATGTTGTAATTTGCTTCACATTGTTTGAGATCACAGCTTCCAAGAGAAAGAACAAAACAATCTTAGATTATGTTTAATAAATCATCACTTTTTTCCTAAGGTACCATGAGTTCAGAGTGAGCATAATAAAGTAAGATGGTATGAGAAGCTTTGCCTACTGTTGCTTCTCTCATGAATTCAAAAGAGACCATAAAGCATTATATGGGTTCAAGATATTTATTGTATATAAACATGTCAGGAACTGTAATTGGAACAAGTATTTAAGCTAACTGATTCACTCATTTCAAACACACTCACAAGTGCACCTCCATTTATGTCTGCATTCACTCTGGCTGACTGTAGAAAATGGCGCTGTTCTTGCACATGCTCAGTATTCATATACACGTGCTATCTAGCTACAGTGGCTGAATAGGCACAATACACGCAATGATATACACCTAGCACGTGCAAGGTGAAGCCCCCTACAAAAAATGCAGTCACTTAATAAAATAAAATAAAACAACAAGACAAATAAGAAACTTGGAACAATTTGAATGTATGCACAGTCATCATGATGGAATAAGACAATGTGAAACTAAAAAAAAAAAAAACAGCACCACACTGAAATAAAGGAAATGTTTTAAAAATCGAAAATATTTTAATACAGCATGTAGCAACAATAATAAAGTACAGTATTGGTATGCTTTACAGGGAGATTTTCTCATACTTGCTATATCTGATCACACAGGTTTTGCCCTCATTATCAGACCAGAAACTATAACATGATCCACAACTGACCTGTACATTGTTATCATGGTAACGAACTGTATGAATAGGAGTGGTAATTCAGAAGCAAAGGAAGACAGTTGTGGACTTATAGGGGAAGGTAAGGGAAGATTGTTTATACCAAGAGAGCTATTTGAGTATCTGATATATTGGCAGATACTTTCTTTGGAGTACTGGTTATTTTTAGTGGAAAATAGAAGACTTTAGCACCATCAGGGTTGTTTTGGAAGGTTACCTAGGAGTGTATTAAAACAATCCTTATTTTCTATTCATTGACCCTGATGGTATAAAGCTCAGTATTATATTGCTTGCATTACTTGCTTTTAAGTTAATAAATAATCAAAGCTGGTGCATATGTTTGTCAGTCTATCTGTCTTTCTGCCTATTTCTTTTGGCTTCCTTTCCCATATGGCTGCCTGCCTGCTGACCATCAGCTCTCTCCCAGACAGTATACTCATTTTCCCCTTACTGGGGCAAGAACCAGTTTAAATGGACTATCATTAAGGCAGCTAGTAAGACATTTTCTGTGTGCATTAATAACACATTGCAAATGTTCAGTGAGCATTCTCCTAGGAGGTTGTGCAGTAGAAATAATAAAGGGTTGTCCCTCACTTTTTCTCAGGGATGTAAGATCAAAAATGATTTCACCTCTTAGAATGAGAACACTGTGCACATTTTTCCATTTTCTACAGCAGAAATCAGCATACTGTGTAAACCCACACATATGCCTCACCCTTCTCCCAAAGAGGTGAATGAGAACAACCTCTCCACTTCTTTCCCTCTCTTGCCAGCTCCAGCGGGTACATGAGTCCCTAATTGAGCTTGGGTCACCTGGTTCATAGTGAGGGCTTTATCGTTCCATGCCTGGTGTATTTAGTTATTTTTAAAAAATTAAGTGGAAATATTACTGGGTGCCATCTTAGTATTAATTTGTAAAATTTGCTTTTATTGAGCCTGCTCCAATACATAAAGACTTTGATCCTCGTTTTGACATTAGAAAATGGTAGTGTTCTTGCTGTACTATGTAAAAGGATACAATAAAACTTTTTGGAATAGATGACAACCATTGTTTTTTCAGTTTACTGTAATATCTATCCTCTCCAGCTCATGTGCACATACTCCTTGAAGCTCAGATTAGTTTAGTATACTTTTCAAAACCACTAACTGCAATACGATGTCATAAATTCATTAAATACTTTTACTTTTAACATTAGTCCATCATTGAGTATAAAAGCCAGCATCTAGTAAAAAGCTTTTGCAATTACTTGAATGAATTGGGACCTCCTTAGGGAAGTTGGGTTCACTATTTAAGAAACACAAAGAGACATATATATATATATATAGTGGAAATATTTTTTCCCTAATATAATGCATCAGTGCAGACCACTACTAGACAAATGGAAGCAAACTGGGATTTGTGAATTTTATATTATGATGCACTGAGCAGCCAAGATCTTGATGAAAGTAGTATCAATAGTTTTTTAAACTGCGTAAGCATTTACTCAGGATTAAAACAACTACTCTGAAAACATGGAGGACTAAAGACAGGCAATTATATACCATTGAAATAAAAAGAAAAACTGTCAATACAAAAAATACAGCATATAGGCAGAAACTTGTTTTGATGTGAACAAAGTATAATATGATCTAACCATTTGAAAAATATTCAGCAAAACTCTAAAATCAAAATATCGCAATTATTAAAATATGAAGGTAAATAGTTCTACTGGTTAGCATTATCTTTTTTTAATTGGTTAAAAACACATCTTCAGAAATGTAGTAATATGTTTGTGCTTGTTTTCTGATTGAGTACATCTGGCATAAGGATTACCTATATGGCAACCATGAGACTTGTTATTTCAGCACAGAATTCAAATATTGCATTTGCTTGTGGAGTACTATACTTACAATGATGTTATAGAGGACACATGTATGTGTTCACTTATTTATTTATACATTTGTTTATTGGGTAAGTGGTCCGATGAATTCATGCTTTTCAGCCACAACCTGAGCACAAGACAAAAACATTTACATAATAAGTCATGACAATCATGCCATTTACTCACTGCACTGAAATGATCATGACACATGACACATTTTGTGTACTGACAGTCATTTCTAGCAATCTGTTGCTACATCATTAGGCAAAGTAATCTAAATTTGAAGAGTACAAATCAAACATGAAAGAATCATCACTTCTCAATAAAATAATTCTCTATACTATTTAAGAACAAGATTCGGAGTTTAATAATATTTAAGAACATGACTCGGGCCTTTATCTGCCATCATTTCATTAAATGACAACAGCTGAAGACTCAAAAAGTTTTCTTGGATTTTAGAATACTCTGCATTGACACTGGCTGTCCTTTCTGCTCAACTTTGCAGGAGACAAACAGCTAATCACCTTTCCTGAAGGACTGAGTTTTGTTGAGGTAGTATCTGAACTGCTTGTGGACATCTAGAGTTTAAAGAATCTTTTCTCCCTTGTTCTTTGCTCAGAGAACAAGACAAGGAGATTGATAGTCTGGTTTAAGGTAGAGTCAGAGACCATTTTATTTATTTGCCAGCAAGATCTGACTTGGTCATACAGTAAGATCCCCTTACAGAAGAGGCCCAGGGAGAAAAGCTCCAAAAACATATTCAGTAATTTGCATGATCAAAGTTACAGAAAAGATAGCTGGGAAATTCCATTAAGTTGTTTTATGTAGAGCAATACAGTTGTGAGTTCTTCTGGGAGATTATGGAGAAAATGTTGTTTTGTTGTAGCATTGCTCTAGTCTTTACACTTGAGTAGTATGAATGTTATTCATAGACTGAGACTCGCAAAATATACTGTGGTAGACTAGGCTGTAGCCTTTTAGACTTGGTCTGAGAAACAGATTGTGATTCTTTGTAAACACCTAGATTTTAATGAGTATTTTATGATACTGGATATATGGAGGTTCAGTTTTAATTTATTATCCAGGATAACACTGAGGAGTTTGATATCTGGGTCAATATCCAGGATAATATTGTTGGAAAAGGTAATGGAAACATTAGTATGTGTAACAGAACTGGAGCTATGGAGGAAGATCATAACTTTTGTAATTTTTTAGGCATAAAAGAAGGATTAACAATCAAACAAACCTTGTCATTTTGAACAATGGTGTATTCACCATAAGAGTATATATCTCAGATAATTTCCTAAAATAATTTAGAGTAATTAGTAAAAAAGTCTCCCATGTTAAGAACCTCAATTCAGTCTGATGAGTTGGTTCAAATGAAAAAAGTAAACTTTTCAAACACAAAGTCAAGATCCCAAAGGCTTTTCAAGATGGCTGTACACTGATCAACAGCTTAACTTCGGCTTTCCCACTGTGAAAAAAAAAAGAAACTGAAAAACAAAGGCCAGGACCTCTGTCAGTTTTAGTAAATTCAGTTACTGGCTACTAAGTACATTGCCTGGATGCCAGCAAGAAGAAACCAAGAGAGTCTAAAAGAAAATCAACTCAAAAAGGTGAAGAGAAAACAAAGACTGGGAAGAATCCTGCAGCTGTTCAGAAAAAGCAGTTTGAGCTCCAGCTTTGATGCAAGACATGGCTTCCAGTAATCTAGAGGAAAAATAAATCAAATGTGCTCTGAGCTGAATAAAATAAATGAAACAAATAGTATATCAACTCAAATAACGTAAGGCTGGAAAATGAAAGAAGATTTAAACAGATATTCAGATGAGCTGATAAAATTGCAAAAATCAGAGGTCAGAATGAAGAGTAGGCTGGCTGAGTATGAAATTGCTTAAGAAGAGATGTTTCAAAAATGGTAGAAACAGAGGACAGAACACATACAGAAAATGTGAGATTTTCTGCTGCACCACAGAAACAAGAAGGAACACACTGTATTAATGTTATGAAGATACAAATAAGCAATTCTACAGCAGGAACTGTTAATTGCAAGGGCAGCATGTGTATTCTCCAAACCTGGCCACGAGAAAGCAGCCAAGACCTGTATTAGTAAAGATGCAAACCTACCAGCAGAAAGAGGTGATCCTGACAAAAAATGTTGCAAAAGGCCAAAGTATTAAAAGTTGGAGACAGTAGAGTGTTTGTGGAAAATGATTATTCACTGTATACCAGGCAGAACAGAAACTAATTTATTCCAGCAATCAGGAAATGTCAAGATGCAGGTGTAAGATTCAAGCTGATATATGCAGCTGTTTTTCCTGCAGGACTGAAGTCATTTTTTTTATGCAGAATAGGCTAAGGAGGAAATATAAAAGTTTGTTCAACAGAAAGTGAGCCATCAAGCAGAAGGGGACTCTACTTCTCATTGTTCTGATAACAAAGCACATGCAGAGACTTTACCAGTGAAATGTTTTCCACTGTTCTAAATGAAAATGCTTGAATGACAAAGAAAAGCACAGGAACTGACTAAAAGAATCAGGACTACCTTGGAATTGAACCAGAGTCTGGAGTTAGAAGATAGAGATGAAGAGGAAGAATGCCAGCTGTGTGGAAATTAGTGAATAAATGTGAGACTGCAAAGCATCAGTTGCATTTGTAAAATACGTTTGTATAAAAAAAGTGGGAGGAATGGACTTTTGTTGACTTTGGCAAACTTTCAGAGAAGTGAAAAGCATTTGCCTCAGTTCATGCCATTAATGCCTGGAACAACACTGAGGAGAAGAGAAGAGAGAAGAAAAAGTTAACCAGGTAAAACAATTTCTGTTCTTAACTGTACTTTTCTGAAACTTTTCATGATATAAATAGCATGTTTCATAGTAAAGTATTTTTAGTTGTTGTCGTATGTGATAAAGATACTAAAGTAAACATATGCCTTTTTTTCTTTTTGTCTTCTTTTTAGTGTTTACAAATGTAGGCATTACAATGCCAAAAAAAGAAAAAAAATCTAGACAGAAGCATGTTTAAATTAATAGGCTGTAATCTTGGGTTGTTGACTTGGAAGACGTGATGCAAATGTACACAGATCATATTACATATAGAGCTGATACATTTTCTCTTACTTCTGCATAAGTGAATGTCTGGAGTAAGATCCTTGGCTTAATCTAATAAAAAAGTTTTAATTGGAAACAAGAAAATAACCGAGCACTGAATACAATGAAAAGTTTTCCTTTAGCAAAAAATAATTCAGCTTGTCTTTTAAAAGCCTGCAGCTGAGGGCTACATTTCCTTTTCTCTTACATTTTCATGGAGACAAGCTGATTATAGGACAGTAAAAGAAAGCCAAAATATTGGTTTCTTCAAGGCTAAAAGTTAATGTTTTCTTAAAGCATGCAAGTTATTTTTCACATCTGGGAGGGAATAAAGATAAAAAAGAACAGACACCAATTAGAGTAAGTAGAAGCACATGCAGTAGCATGTGTTTTAGCATGAATAACCTCACCCTTAGGTTAATAAAGGCCAGTGTTTACAGCTCTCTATCTGGGACAATGGTTCCTACTGGCAGGCTTAAACTTCATTATTTGAAGATATACATACTTTTGTATATTTGTATTAAGTTAACATATTATCGGGGTGCTCTGGGAGTGTGTTTTTTTCCATTAAAACAAAAAGTCTTGTAGAATTAGACATAGGTTCCAATCTTTATGATAAGAAAAAATTATATAAAGGATCAGCCTGTTAAACATTAGTGTGTACATGTATCACAAAAGCTAGAAATAAACATTTAAAAAAGCTGTCATCTGTAATCGGTGGTAATAATGGCTTCTTATCATAATGAAGACATTTTCCATATTATCTTTGAATATGTATAGTCTCAAAGGTATAGAGAGAAGGAAAAGAATATTTAATTATATTAAGAAATGCAGAGTGCACATAGCAATGCTACAGGAGATATATTTGGAAAGAACTGAGCATGTGGATTAGATAAAGAAATGATTTCAGAATGGATATTCAGCAAAATATCAGGGACAAGGAAAAAGAAAAAATATTAATTGATGGAGAGCTCCAATAGTGATAGAAGAGTGAAAAAGGATAATAAGGGAAGATTTGTGGGAGTAAGGGATTACTAGTAAGGGATGAGGATTACACTGGCATGTATTTATGGATCCCTTTCATATAAATGAAATCCCACTTGACTTTCATAAAATAAAGCCAAGAACACCAAAAGTCCACAACTCTGACTGCTCAAAACACCGACATGTAAGTAAAGGTAAGTAACTGCTTGGCCTTTTTTGCCTACTTCTGCTTCATGTAGGAAAAGAAAAAAGAGTTTCCTTTCTTTCTGACTTAGATTGTCAATCAGAAGGACAGGGGTTGCAAGGGGATAGTGATACTTTAGGAATTTCTTCTCAGTCTGAATATTCTGATTTTGAGGAAACTATGGTTTCATATTTCACTATAGAAATTTGTTTAATTTTCTGTGGCTTTATCTAAGATGAAAAAGTTTTTTTCAGTGGGAGAGGAATGAAATTCCTATTGCAAAAAAAGCATTATGATTTATTACATTTGGATTTTCCTAAATCTGCAGCTATTCCTTCTGTTTTGCCTGAGTTAAAAAAATGTTTTTCTCATTGCAGCTACTTTGCCTATCAGTCACCATTCTGTCCTTAGGAAGTCTGACAGGTTATACAGGGTTCCAAAGGCTCATGTTTAGTTCTCCCACCCTAAAGCAGACCATGTATCTAAGACTGCGTCTGCTAAGTAGATTAATGATGCTAACCCAACTCCCTCTGATAAGGATGAGAAAGCTTTTCCCAAGTTAGGGAAGAAAATGTATTCCTCTGCTATGTTAAATTTCAGGATTTTAAACTGTCAAGCACATATGTTAAAGTTGCTACTTTTTATTGTATGAGAACAAGGAAAAGTTAATAGTTCACTTTCTTTCTTCTGAGGCTAGAAATTATTTGAATACCTCTTTAACATCTGCTTCTCATGTTACTACTCACATGTTAAAATGTGCTCTTTAACATCTGCTTTTCATGTTACTACTCACATGTTAAAATGTGTTTATGATGCTGTTGATTCTTCCTCCGGAGCTGCTGCTTCTGGGTCAGTAATGATAAAATTGACTTGGTTTTATTCTCAAAACCTTCAAGAAGACGTTAAGACTGAAATTTTAAATTCTCTGTCTTAGACAAGGGAATTCCGTTTGGCCCTTCTGCAGATGAGATGCTCAAAGAGTGTGATGATAAAGGAAAGTTGATTGAAGGAGTGAGTAATATTTTTCAACCCACCTTTAAAAAAAAATGTATTTTCTTTCTCAGCTGACATTTTTCAATAAGCAGTTTAAGTAGCAATGGACCATTAAACAAGAGTTTAAAAAGCAATGGCAAGAAGGCTCCAAAATAGAAGGTAAAGCCTCAAAAATCAAGGATAACCCTCCCAGTCAGCATGACTATTGGCCTGTTCAGGCTCCCCCCAGCCCTGGCAAACTTTAAAGTTCGCTATAGGTTTATCCTCCCATGTGACACCACATTGTGGCAGAAAAAAATTGGTTTTAAATGTAATTAATCAAGGACACACTTGGCAGTGGGAATCCCTTCCTCCCTTTCACGAGATTTCTCCTTGCCCAGTAAACCAAGTCTTATTGCTTCCTCCTATTTTGCATCAGTTGTTTGCACAGGAAGTAATAAACTAGTGCCTCCTTGTCAGATGGACAAAGACTTTTATTTGAGGATTTTTCTGGTACCAAAGAGGGAAGGATCCTAGAGACCTGTGCTAAATTTTTCCTTTCTAAACGTTTTTGTCAAGATTCCAAAGTTCAAAATGCCTTCAGTCCCTTTTACCTCTTCTCCCATCTCTAGAGTTCATGGTAAAGCTAGACACAAAACAAATCTTTTCATCACATTCTCAGTTACAAGCAGTTCAGATATTTTTTAAAGATTTTCTAAGTCTGGCATATATTATCAGTTTGCATTGTTACTAATTGGACTCTTCACTGCTCTAAAGGTATTAACAAAGTGTCTTGTTCCAGCAATTGCTTATTGCAGGCTTCAAGGGATTCATATTTTCCATATTTGGAAAACTGTCTTATCTTTGCAGACCCAAATTCCCAGCTTTTAAGATTCTTTAGCAACTGTCCAGAATTTTCTACTCAGTCTGAGTTTTCAAATCAACTTTTAAAAATCTTTTTCTTATCACTTCTCAAAAGATTGTGTTTCTGGAATATCTGCTAGATTCTGCCCTACAAAGAGCTGTTTTCCCAGAGAAGGTAGAGACTTTTCAGCAGTTCTTCCTAAGTTTTTCCAGTAAAAATCAGGCATCAGCAAGTAATATTATCAGGATTTTGGGGTACAAGGAATTAATGGTTCTCATGCTTTACCTGGCCAGACTCTGCATGAGGAAAATCCAATGGTTTCTCAGGTTAGACTGGATTTTACATCTTTACTCTTTGTCTTTTTAGATCCCTGTTATGGGATATGTAAAAAGGGAGATTATCTGGTGGGTATACAAGATCTCTTGCAATCCAGGTCTTCTGACTCCTGTCCAGTCTGTCACTACTGATGTTTCAGACCTGGTGTGAAAGCAATTTTCAAAGGGTTGGAGGTACAGGCTCTGTGGAAGAGTCACAACATATAGAAGCACATAAATGGCAGAGGGATGTTGGCAGTGATCAACACTTTCAAAATCTTAAATCATCCCTGGTCTCCAGAACCGCTGCAAGGTTATACAGATAACACCACAGTGATGTGGTACACAAACAAACAAGGGGGTACAAGATTGTACCCTCTTTGCTGACCTCTTATGATAGCTTAGGAGATAGCAACTCAGCTCAATTTGACTATGCAGAATTCAGGCATTCTGTCAGAGCAAAACTTGGTTACAGACAAATTAAGTAGGACAAGGACAGACATTCATGAATGCAAAATTAATGCTGGAGTCTTCCAAGAACTAACCCAACAATGAAGAACACCTCAAGCAGATCTGTTTACCTCCTCTCAGAACAAACTAAAGAAATTCTGCAGTAGGAGTTGCAACCAGTCCTGGAAGACATATGCTTTTTCATTCCCATGGACAGAAATGTTCCTGCATACTTTTCCACCTTTTCCACTGATATTCAGAGTTAATTTAAGATCCAGTAGGAGTCCCCAAAAATGGTAGCAGCTCCATTTTGGCCCAGGTAACAATGGTTTCCATTTTATAGTAATCACTTTTTTGGCAGCCACCAGAATTAAACGTAACAAGGCCTTACCATGTCTTGGCAACTCAGATCCTGTATCCCAGCTCAAAAAATAAATAAATAATTTCCTTAGTTACACTCATTTGCTTGTCCAGTACTCCTGACAGAGTACTCTGTAGGGAATTTTTAAAGTCTGCCAACTGATTACACTCTGAATACATATGCACCCAAGTTCCACTTTTTCCACATTACAACTCTCAACATTTGCCATCTACCTGAGGAATTTTTTTGGAGTCTGCTTGGGATATAAAAGTAGCTATGTAAACACTTCCAAGCAAAAATCTTGATCTTCTAGATTTTGTTGCTTATTTGGGAGCCATACATTTGTTCTCCTATTGTTACTTTGTGAGTTGCTTGTCTAATTTCTCTTCCAAATCTTTTCTTATCTCCTCTGATTGATTTCTATATTTATCATGCAATAGTTTATATAACCTACTAATTATCCCTTTTTAACAGCAGATTTTGTTCTAGATTCACTTAAAAACTCAAGCAGTTGAGGTATTTCACTTAGGATTCCCCTATCTCTTTCTCTTTGCCTATACTCTGATACCAGTCCCCGATAGGGAAAGCAATCTCTAGCCTACAGTCCAAATGTCTTCTTGTCCTCTTCCCATTCTATTATCTTTCTGTCTCTAATTATTTGTTCCCAATACCTTGGTTCATTTGCCAGCTTCCTCCAGTAAGTTCTAGCTCCCTCTTGCCTATTTTCTGTACCCTTAATTGCAGGATCCCTATTGGCAGAAACTCTTTTCTCCATTCCTGTGTAACTTAGATCTTAGAATAGCTTCTGCTACTTTATAAATATAATACTCTGTATGACTTGTGTTATTCTGTTTAAGGATCTGCAAAAGGTAGAAATGTGCTCCTTTGCAAATTATAGCAAATCTTGCCTGTCCACAGAAACAGAAACAGAGGAAGGCTAGATTTTCTCACTCTGTTTACTTTTCCTGGGAAACTCCCCAGAAAATAACAGACTCATGGTAGGCAAACTCATCCCAGATTCAAGGTCCCTTTCTCAGCTAAGTGAATGGCCTTCATCTGCCCCTTCCCCTGAGACTGACAAGAGTGTCTTTCCCTAGTCTGCAAAGGCCATCCCTACAGCCACAGTGGATGTGGCTATCCCTGGGTAGTTGGTGGTTGTAGATGCAACACCAGAAGAACCAAGGAAAAAATGAGCAGTCTGAGGAACTGAGAGCAACCACAGCAGAGTCATTTACCAGTGAGTGAGAGACAACAGGAGTTGCCTTGACATCCAAAGACTCTCTATCAACTTTCTTATTTTTATAGACAGGGGAAGGTAAAAACCATGGAGACCAGCAGCTGTTCCAAAGGTAAGCTGAAAATGAGACCTTGAAGGTGGATAATGGAACTTGAACAAGCTAAAAGTGAAGTATAGAACAAGAGATATTGAGGTAGGTTAACCACTTAAAGTCTTCCACAAGCACAATATCCTACACCAAAAGCACAAACCTATACATTCTATAGGAAAATACTGTAAAAAATAGAATGTTTTTCACAAAAAATTCACATAATTTGCACAGCTTCCCCAAAGAAATGCAATAATAATGCATAGAAACATTCTGTGTCCTAGCAAACACCACATATTAGTCAGAAAAACACAAGTTTTCCTCAGAAAAATACATTTCAGTGGAAGGTTTCCCCCAGCAGACTTTCATCTGCCTGATCTTGAAGGATCACTAGCACCACAAAAGGAATATACTTTTGCTGCAAAAAGCTATGACTAAATTGGCACTCTAATTGTCTTTATATTGGCACTCCCTCAAGCTCCTGAAAGAGCACAATGAAGGCATCCCCAGACTTTAAAAGCTGGCTGGTCACTGAGGCAGGACCCAAACATATGTAAATCCTGGGGAAAAATGCTAAATTAGAGGGCAACAATCATATCATTATACCTAAATCACAACAGTTGAAAGACATGGCTTGCGATAACTACCAGTTATGAAGCTTTTAAAGGTATGTTTATATAGTGCTTGCATGATGTGATCTCTTCCTCATACCCTTTTTGCAGATATTACATGTTTTATAAGGTAGAAGATTTAAAGTTTCATCTTAAACATACAGATAATGTAACTAGTAAATTCACTTTGAAAACTGAGACATTTGTTATCAGGTTAGAATAACTAGCAATAGCCATTTAAGTTGCAAGACAGTACTCTGCATCCTTTTTATTGTGCATGCACTAACCAGAGGTTGTAAATGCTGGAAAAATATATTGAAGGTGTTTGTACAGGTGCCTGCAGCTAACAGACCTGAAGATATGAATCTGATTTACTTCCACAGCTATCCGTTCTGGCAACTGACTGTAGTAAGCCTACAGGGAGGCTGAGGTTTATCAGGAAAGGAGCAGTCAGCAGTAACTGGTAGGGATGGACTTCTGACACATCATTTGCTAATGTGTTACCACCTTAATTAGTGTGCCCAGCTTTGGCAACCGGCCTTAAGAAAGGATACAGAGAGGTTACTGTAGGTTCAGAGGGGAGCATGATTAGCTTTATGAGAAGAGGTGATGAAATCTTGATGTGGACAATACAGATAATGGAGGAGCACATGTAGGACTATGTAGGGTTACAGTATTAGTGCCTTGCAGATGTAATGGCATCAAGAAAGGACTCTTTAAAAGCTGAAGCAATACTAGGTTGGGTTCACAAGAAGAACCTAAGTGACAGCACATAAAAACATAAGTAAGGCAACAGCTTTAGTAAAACATCATCTTCTAGATAAGTAGAAAAATGGCATTAACAAGATGTAAGTGCCAGAAATTATGAAAGATTTATACAACAGTCTTTTACATGTACCTTAGGGATGGCACAGCTGTGCAGAGGTTAGCAATGCTGCCTCCATTTTTATTATTGGATAAAGATGTCTTCTGTGTGGAGTCTGCACATCCTCCTTGTGCTTGCTGAGTGGTCTGGATTCTTCTAGCTACCAAAAGATGTGCCACAGATGAATTATCAAGCCTTCAAATTGCCTGCAGATGTGTGTGCCTTCTGTAAGCCTGTCTGTATATCTTACAATGGGCTGCTTATTAAGTGCTGGTATAGGCTTCATCTCCTTCGTGACCCTCAGCTGCATTACACAGCTAACCAAAAAACAAATGAATGAGTATTACATTTAGGCAGGTCGTGTTATCCAGCTGTTACATTTTTGGCTGGCAAATATCATAGCAATGCAATGTGACTTTCTAATGTTAAGAACACATGAGGTCATCACATTTTATACCTATTCGTAAAGATGGCATGACATTAAAATGCATTTACTAGTCTAAGGCATCACGTTGCATTTTATAGACTAGTATAACTGTTTCCTCTACCCATGTTCTGTAAATTAATTGTAGATTGTGTGCATATAGTTTTAGTAGTAACATTTTTGACCTATAGAAATCTGGTGTGGAAGACAACTGCAGTTGACAAGTATGCGTATTATTTTCTTGGCATAAAACATCAGAAATTGGTAGGGTCTTTTGCTTGTGGGTATTGCAAGGTGTGTAGTAAATTTAGGAATATTTCTGGTAGTAGCATTAATGAATGCAAATTTGCTTCCAAAGGTAGGGTTATGTGCAAATCCTGTGGGGTAGTGTATATAGTCAGGCGTGGTTGCAATGTCATAAAGTGGTGCATAGGGCAAACTCAGAGGGCAGTCAAAGTCATGATCTTGGAGCATTTAGGTGATATTCGTAACAGGAATTTAGGAGTCCTATAGGAGAGTCTTTTATCAACAATCATGGCGGTAGGGATAGTTCATTCTTTTTTAGTGTTTTAACTCAACCTAGTTCATATAGGGGTGGGGTCCATATTATAAGATCGACGTTTGAAAACATCGAACAACATATGGTCGACACCATATGGTTGATGTCTTCAAACATCAACCTTATAAAAAAACAAAAAAAAAAAAAACCCCAAAAAAGTACCCTAACAGGTTTAAGCAGGGGGGAAGCCACCCTGTGCCTCCCACACACCCCCGCTGCTTAAATATACCAACTCCGAGACCGCACTTCATTGCAGTAATTGGAAATCTCCCCTTACAGAGATTTCTGTTTACACACTCGAGATTCTGAGCGTTCGATATTCTCATGTTGACAATGTCATATTCCACATTGTCAGCTTTCGAGAATATAATATAGACCCAGGGGGTGATATGAGTCAGAAATTAAATGCACTGAAGAGTAAAATGATTTAGAATTTTGGCACGCTTCATCCAAAAGGTCTTAATCTGGAGGTCAATTTATCTTAAAAAATTAATTAAAAAATTAATTTACCATTTATTATAAATTTAATAATGATTCCATTAATAGATCTTTAAATAAGTAATTTTAGGGAATTTATTGACAAGAGAAATTCATAATAGGGACGGAGCCAAGATGGCCAACTGACAGCAGCAGTTTTTCAGAGCTCCATGAAACTAATATAAAAAACAGGAAATAACTTAGTGTATTTTAGCAAAAATGCTTAGAACTGATAGATGAAAGTATAAACTATATTATTAGTAACTTTGGTGAACTTAGGAATGTTTTTTCCTGTCAAATTATAAAGGAAAATATATCATTTGTGGAGATGAGCACTTCGAAGACTTCTCATTCTCATTCTGACATGGCTTTAAAAAAAGAAATGCAGGTTGTGACATCTGCTCTACAAGAACTCTCACTAAAAATGGATGATTTTGAGGAGAATTTATAAAACCTCAAGGAAAATCATCAAAAACAAACAGATTATCTCAAGGAACTTATACAGCAGCATCAATCCAGAATAACACAATTAGAAGCATCCCTGAATGATCTTCATGGAAGACTGAAGGAAGAAGAAAGCCAGAAAGATTTTCTCATCAAACAAAACATTTGGCTTCTCAATAAAGTGGATGACCTGGAAAACAGGGAGAGAAGTTCAAATATAAGGATTTTGGCATACGTGAGAGAGCTGAAGGAGAAGATATCATTTCTTTCCTGAATACCTGGATTCCAGAGATTTTAGATTTAAAGGAGGGTCTGTCTTTTGGTATTGAAAGGGCTCATAGAGCTTTAGGAAAGCCATTGTCAACATCATCCTGTACTCCTCCCAGATCAATAGTCATAAAGTTTCTATCTTATTTGGACAAGGAGTTGGTCCTAAAATCTGCCTGGAGGAAAAGTCCATTAAAATTTAATCAAAACCCAATTAGGTTTGATAATGACTATTCTACCAGTGTTTTGGAACAGATGAAAAAAGCTTAGCCATTAATAAAACTGTCAAAGCAGAATAACATCAAAACTCAGCTTGTCTTTCCTGCCAGAATAAAAATTCTATATCAGAATGAAATGAGATCATTTAATGCCCTAGAGGAAGCCACTGCCTTTATTAAAACAATAACATTATTTCCTTACCTGAAGATATGGAATGGGCATCTGCATCTCTGAAGAGAGTTACTGATAAATCTTCTTGAACTGATGTTAAAAAGAAAAAAAAAACAAAAAAGTGAGTCAAAGATTGCTGTTCCCATTAAGTCTCTCAAACTGGACTTTAATTTGTCTTATACTTGCTAAATCTTCAAGTAAGGTATGTCATGACAACATTTTTCTTATTGCTTTTCTTTCTCTTTTTGCTTTTTCATTTCTATACTTTTTTGTTCACATACAAATTAAATAACTGTTTATGCTTTTAGTATATTAGTATAATATTACTGGTTTATTGAGTGATATAACTTTTATGCTTTTATGACCTTAAGATGACATACTTTATTTCAAATAATATATCCCCCTTTTCCCTGCTAAATGTTCTTCTGAGTTATTACACAGGCATAGTCACTGCTTAGATTATTTATCACAACTGTTTTAGATACATGGGATAATAGGGCATATCTATGATTTCGTATATATTAACTAGGTTTTTTTTATATTTATAACTTCTGATTGTTGCAGAATATATATTGGCACCTGTATGAGCAAAAAGCTGTTTACTGGCTTTTGACATAAATTGGGACTCTCTGACAGTTATATGCTTGTATGTTTTATGACACAAGGTTTTTAAATGGTTACAAGTTATGTTTCCTGTAGAGTTTAATGTTAAAGTGCTGTTTTCTCTCTCATTGGCATTGAATGCTATTTTACTGTTTGGAAGTATCTGACAGTTAAACTTTGCATTTGTTACTGTAAATAAGCAGACTTTGTGACAAGTGAGGTCTGGAAAATGTACTGTGTAGTGTGCTGGGCGGGAAAATGTCAGTTTGAAATCTAAGAAGTGAAGCTTTCTTACTTAGCTCATGACATCATGTATTCTATGCATGCAGATCAGATTACATCTAATGTGTATATGCAAGCCTAACTGTAAATGTCAAGTCTCTGATTGGTTATTATACAATGACCCCCCCCCATTAATATTCCAAAACGTGCATGCTGATTGGCCAGTGTGCCCGTTGTAAATCCCACAATATACCAATTGAAAAAAGGTCCGGTCACCCAGACTTTTTTCCGTTGGTATAAAGTCCTCAAAACATTTTTTTTAAACAAATAAAAAAAAAAAAGAAAAGGAAAGAAAAAATGAAGCAACAGCGACATTCTTTTCTCCGTTGCTTCCGTTTCAAAGCATTGATGTACTGGGTATGCATGGGACGCAAGTCCCATACGCATGCTCAGTACATCAAAACAAGGGAGCAGTGTACTACAACCAGCAGAAGAACAGTAATGCACCATTATACAATGACATTATTTAAGAAAATCATTTTTTTCTTAAATAATGTCATTGTATAATAGCAATAACCGACTCCGTGGTTGTGGTATATTGAAATTTACCCATGGTTGGCTTTATTTAATCACTCGGGCTTCGCCCTTGTGATTAAACCACACCAATCATGGGTAAATTTTCAATATACCACATCATTTTGTTGGTTATTGCTTTAATATAGCACAGTAGGCTTCTTTTACAAGAATTATGAGCTACATTGTCTGAAAACATATTCATGGTTCCCTTTTAATAGTGACTATATTTTGTGATCAAATATATACAGAAATATTATTTTTTCTTGTAAACAGTTAATTATAGCCACTATTTCTAGTGAATATACTGGAGTTTTTTATAAATAGATCTTTATAAATAACTTTCCTATGCAGTTAGCAAGTGTTTAGTATAGGCTTATACATTTACAGGAAATGCTTATGATTAATGGTAATAACTATAAGGATACTCAAACACCATACTAAATCCTAGCAAATATATGTATGAATAATTTTGATTGAACTATAATTACTTTGTATTTAATATGTTGATTTCCTTATTGTATCCTAGATATTATTTATATATCAGACGTCATGTTTTCAGTTATTATAAAATCATGTATTTTAGTATATTAGCACTTTATGACAGGGAAAGAGCTCAGTAATATCTATGACTTGTGATAACACAACAAACAAGTTATGAGTTTCAGTATTACCCTATTACTATGATAGATATTTACAGCTATCTATATCTTAATTTTGTCTTTGAGTCATTCACTTTTAAGACCTGTTATCAATAGTAAGTTTTATATAAATATGTTTTTTACTAATTTTTGTCATTTTAACTGATGCCAGTTAATTATTATTGATTTTAGTCAGTTATTTAAACATCTGCTATTCCAAAAGTTTAGGAGTTAATTAAGGACAAATATGTCTTATGGAATATTTCTAAAAAATCTATGTTAACATCTTTTGGGAATGACACACACTCACTATGTGCTAACACCCAGTTCTTGTGAAGTTTTTTATTTAGTGGGAGTTTGTCATGCTCAGATTTATTCAGAGGGCAAGTAAATACAAATGCTAAATGATTCTTTGATTTGTTCTGCCATTTTAAAGTTTTTATTAGAACTAATATTCTGCTGTGGCGATCCCTAACTGGGAAAAGCTGAAAGACACACACAAACAAATTAGAACTAATACAGATGACATGCTTAGGTATTTTGGGTAATCATTTAGATTGCTAATAAAGCTAATGTTTCCTTAGTCTATTAAGCACTAAATTCAGATTATATATATCTTAATATGTCTCTTGCTTTCTTAGTGAATAATTACTGTATAAATGTTTAATGTTTCTAATAATAGTGTATGTAACTCATCTCTAAAACCTAACTGGAACTAATATCTGATTATTTGTTTATCACTACTATTTTTCTCTTAATTTATAATATATTCTCCATTTTTTACTTTGTTTTCATGGGCTCAAACCAACAAAGGTTGATGGTTGGGATAGGTAGTCTAGCATATTTAGTTTTGTTTGCAAGACTAGGAATGTATCTCATTCCATGTATAGGGTGTATTAAAGTTTATATCAGAGTTAAATATGCTAATTTTTTTGTTATTTAACTGTTTTTCTAGTTTTGAAATGCCTGATACAATTGTTTCACTTTTATCTTTCATGGGGAAAGTTATTTGGATTGAGATAAATAGAAATACAACAACTGATATTCTACTGTCTGTTCAGGAAGAGTATTATGTATACAGGATTCTATTAATACAAGTTCCTTTATTATTTATCTTTAAAGAATTCTGATATGGATTTAACTTTGATATCCTAAAATACTAATGGCTTAAACAACCCATATAAGAGAGCCTACGTGCTAAGGTATCTTAAACTAAACAAGACTCAAGTCGTTTTTCTCCAAGAGGCACACTTTAAAATAAATGACACATTTATGTGGGACCCTAAAGAATTACACAATACTTGCTCAATCTTCTTATAAAAATAAGACCAGAGGAATAACAACTCTATGGAAAAAGACTTTCTTAAATCCCCAAATAATTTACAAACATACAGATAATGATGGACTCATGGCCTTAGTTATACTTAAGTTTAATAATAGAATTTGGACCCTGGTTAATTTATACTGGTTCCCAGGTATGGGGGTTGGACTAGCTAAGAAACACTTAGACTTTATTACAACTACTTCTAAAGGTAATATTATACTAGGAGGTGATTTCAGTTGTATCACAGATATTACAGAAACTACCAACAAGAAATCTCCTAGACTATTGTCCTCAGCCAAACAGTTAAAAAATGGACAGAAATGTTTAAATTAAAAGATACCTTTAATGCTTTGGGACCAAATTATTTACTATTCTCACACCAGGACTTTAGACATGGTACCCAAAGTAAAATAGATAATCTTTATATCTCACAAGATCTTTATTCCAAAATCTTGAATTTTTCAATGCAACATTGTCCCTTTCCAGTTCATAATTCCCTGTTGTTAACAATACACTTGGAATTCAATCAATTAATTTTTACTTCAAGGATTCCTTCATATATCACAAAAATTAAAGACTTTAAATTTTGGATAACTTCTGAACTTCAGCTTTTCCTAGAGATTAATTATAAACCTGAAGCAAACACAATTATGGTTTGGGATTCTCTTAAGGCCTATCTATATGGTAAAACCATTAGCTGGTACAAAAATAAAATTAAAGAATGGGAATCAGAGTTACAGCAACTCCAAAATCAAATATTATCTCTTAAATCTAATAAAAACTTAATTGCTACAGATAATAAGAAGAAAATAGAAGAAGCAAATAAGAAATACAATGAAATATTATCCCATAAAACTAATTTAGCTGTGGAAAAACTGAAATTAAATTTTTATGCTACCTCTCCTAAGCATCTTCATAACCTATCTATGAAAGTTAAGATACAATCAAAAATTAATAACATTGATAGTATCTTTCATGAAGGGAAAAGGAAAAAAGTCTCAGACATAGGGGACATTCTGGAGGCTTTTAATTATCATTATGCAAAGCATCATAAAGATAATATGTGAGAAGTTAGAGAATATAGTTCCCAACATAACAAGAATTCATGAGGAACTTAAGATAGATCTACAAAAACCTATTTCTCAAAAGGAAATTATAGATGAGATTAAAGAAAGTAAGTCTAATAAAGCACCTGGAATAGATGGTTTAATTATCGAAATTTATAGATTGTTCCCTTCTTCTATAATTTCTATCCTGCATAAAACCTTTCTTGAAGTTCAAACATTAACAAATATTCCTCCTTCTTGGAGATATTCTCTAATTTCCCCTATATTAAAAGAGAATAAGGACCCTAATCATTGCAACTCATATAGACCAATTTCTTTGTTGAATAATGATTATAAACTATTAATGTCAATTATGGTCAATAGATTGAAAATACCCATATCTAAAATAATTAATGAAAACCAAACTGGTTTCATACATAACATGCATACACAGGATAATATTAAAAGAGTATTCACTCTGATAGATTACCTCAATTGAGGAAACCATGAAGCATTGATAATAGGTCTAGATATTCAAAAGGCCTTTGACTCCTTAAATTGGAGTTATTTATTTAAAATCTTGCAGTTATTTGATTTCCCCCTTTTTTATAATAATGATAAAGAAAATCTATGAAAATAATCTAGCATATGCCAAATTAGGTCCAAAGCAATCCAAATCACTAGAGGTACTAGAGAAGGATGTCCTATGTCCCCTATCCTATTTGCTCTGGCCATAGAAATACTTGCTATTTTAATATGCAATAACCCAAAGATAAGAGGTATAACTTTATATGACCAATATATTTCTAAAATAATGATGTTTGCTGATGATGTCTTACTTACCTTACCCAACTCTAAGGAAGTGTTAGGTGAAGTAGATATAGTAACAACAAATTTCCAAAAAATCTCAGGACTCTCCTTCAACAAATCTAAATTAAAATATTTATTATTAAATAAAAAAAGAACATACAGGTTCCAGTTAATCATATTATTGGAAACCAAGTTTCAACTCTAGACTATTTAGGAATAGTCCTAGGCAAGAATATAGAGGAAACTTTACAGCTTAACTATGCTAAAGCCATAGACTTAATCAAGACATTAATAAGTAAATGGAATAATTTGTTTATAACATTTGATGATAGGTTACAACTGATAAAAATTGTTTTGTTACATAAAATATTATATATAGCACAAGCCCTTAGACTTTCACCAGGAAAGAAAATCCTTAAAGAAATCACTTCAACTCTGATGAAATTCCTATGGTACCCCAAAAGAAATAGAGTGGCATATTCTCATCTCATATCAGAAAATGTGAGCAAGGGGGGTTAAAATTCCCAGAGACTGAAACTTATATAAAGGCATCTATAATTAAAATAGTGATGAATTGGATAAATCCTAGATACTCTTCCAGTTGGAAACAGTTACACTCCATTATACTAATGAATGAAAATTATTTATCAAAGAATGCTTTGGTAACTGACAAAGATAACAACATATGGTGCTATTTAAGTTTAAATTTACAGTATAGTACAACAAAATTAACTAAACTAACACTAATAAACAATAATTTTGATGTGTTTAGAAAATTCATTAACCCAAATTTAGATATAAAACTTTGGCATAGATTTTTAATACCATTTACTATTACAAGGGATTTCCCTGATAAATACATAGAGAGATTTTTGGTTTATGGGAAAATAACCTATTTTGTTGGTTGCAATGTATTGAAAACCAACAAGCTTTGAACACAAAGTATATTGTCAACCTATGGCCTATCCCCTAAAGACTGGTTGGTTCTTCAGTGTCACAGCATACACTAAGGATCTGTGTAGAATAATACATAACTCATCCTTCAAAACCATACCAAAAATTATAAACTGGATTTTTGGAATTCTATATAATAATATCAATGTTAAGAATGAATTATCATATCTATATAACACTTTAATTTTCTATAAGACAGCTCCTATAGATTCTTACTGGCAATGCCTAACTAAAGGGTTTCAAGTATCATTATCAATGGAAGATAAAACAAACATTTTATTTTCAGTTAAACTAATTTCTTACTCACAATTCTGGAGGATTTTTCATTGGAAATTTCTACACAGATCCTTTTTGACACCTGAGAAACTCTCAAAAATTAACCCTTCAAACAGCAAGTTATGTTGGAGATATCATCTGTCCACTAATGCTGACTGGTCACATATTTTTTATGACTGTACTAATATTAAACCATATTGAAATGAGATTAACACATTTCTTCAAGCTATCTATACTGATATATTTGTTTTGACAAAGTCTTTAATTTTACTGAATGTTGTTAATAGTAATAATATGAAGAAAGATGACCTGTATTTGTTGTGGACAATGTTAGCAATAGCCAGAAAATGTATAACTAGAAGATGGAACTCTAATGTAGCATCCACAATGGAGGAATTCCTATCATCACTGAAAAAATGCATACTAATGGAGAAAAGAACTAAAGAGTTAAGAACTTTTCCTAAGCCACTGGTTAATAGTTCATGGAGGAAAGTTTTGAACTTGACTGATACCCTACAGATGGAACCAAACTCTTCCTAATTATCATAGTTTATATATTAACTTATTATTTAACTACAAATATTTTTATCTGAATCCTTTTTGTCAGACTGAATGTAAATACTGTAAATAGTTATTGAATGTTATGAATCTATTAAATTATTGTGTTATTTCATCAAAATAAAAATCATTTGAGCAAAAATAAATTCTTAATATTTAATTATTTATATGTACCAGGGATGTAGCTAGGATTTTCAAATTTGTACTCACAGCTCTCAAACTGCTACCCCCCTCCCCAGCCAAGCTACGGCCATTCTCGTAATTCACAGTTCGCTCTTTTAGCGTCGATGAAGAGGCATTCGCTGTAATGCCTCTTCAGTAATATAATATAGATTCACTCAAACTCGGTTCCTTGAATTGAAAATGAACCTGAAAGTTAGTTTTTTGAAAAATGCAGCACGGTACTTGGAGTAGAGGATTCATGCTTTTGTTTTCTGTAACTAAGGTACAGGTTTTGAGCTTGAGTAAATTACTAACCACCTGCTTCCCCTAACTAGGGTGTTTCATTCATACACACCCCCTACCTACCTCTGCAAGAAATATGGACAAAGCCTAAAATAAACAGGGACAGATATTAAATAATGCTCCTGTGAACTTAGAAAGTTGCTAGAATAACAGGATTTGTGCTAGTATGAGAAAGTTGCTAGAATAACAGGATTTGTGCTAGTATGAATTTTTCTAAAGGACATGAAGTCTGAAACTCAAATGTCTGTCATTATTTAGCAACTCCAGCCTTCAATGATTTTCTAGAAAATCACAAAATTTATGAGGAACAGATAAAAAATATGGGGCAAAAATCTGGACATTCTGCAAAATTTGGACAGTTGAGAGGTATGCTACCTACCTACCTCACACACACACACACACACACACACACACACACACACACACACACACACACACACACACACACACAAATACCTCTCAACCTCTTAGAGCAACAAACTCATAAATAAAATTGAGGCAAAGGCCCAAAAATAAGGGCTTTTTTAAATATTGCTCTTATAAACTTAGAAAGATAATAGAATAGTAGTAGGTCTTGCATTAGTACGAATTTTCTGAAAGGTATGAAATCTGAAACTCAAATGTCTGCCATTAATTTCTAACTTCAGTCTTTAATGATTTGCCACTAATTTGCCAGAAAAACACAATTTTATGAAAAACGGACCAAAAATGTGATGCAAAAATATAAAATTGCCAGACAATACATCTGGGAACCTGTCAAAGAAGGGACACCATTTTAATATGAGCACTGTTAACTTGAGCAGCTGACAAAATTAGAGAATCTACATGCATTTCTGAAATAAAAGTAATGTATAACTCTGATCATTACAGTTATTTATAATAGCAAACCCTCCATGTTTTCTTCCAAAATTACTATTTTGCGGAGAGATTATTAGGGGGAGAGCAACATTTTGATCCAAAATTGGGGAGAGTTGAGAGGTTTGGATATCCTTAATTCTATAAAGCGATTTATTTGCACATACCTCTCAACCTCTTAATGCAGGAAATCTGGACAAGGCCAAATATATTGCGGGAACATACAAACAGTACTAAAAATTGATCTTGTATAAACTTAAGACAGTTGATAGAATATCAGGTCTTGCTTTAGCATGCATTTTTCTGAAGATTATGATGTCTGAAACTTAATGTCGGTCATTATTTAGTGACTTCATTCCTAAATGATTTGCCAGAAAAGTTTTATTTTGCATTTTACAGCACGAACACCAATAAATATCTGCTAAACAAAGCAATGCAGTCTCATAATGAAACTAGACTTAGCATTAAAACTTCTCTGCCCTTGAAACTCACATTCATTGAAACAGCATTGAAACCCACATTCAAAGAAAATATATTTTGCCAGTGGCAGATAAAAATTAACTGTGGGCTGTTTTCAAATCATAGGCCCCTTGCACATGAAACATACATGTGTTCTTTGATACACCTTCCTGATTGTATTAAATTATATTCCTTGTACAATACAGTATAGTTGTTGGAGAGCATTTTAAATGTATTGTTTTGAACATTTTTCCAGTAAACAGTGAAACAAAATGCATGCACCAATAATGACAAAACAGCCCAATTCATAACATTTCCATCATAAAAGTCTACTCAAACTTCTACAGTCCACCAGTATCAGTAAATATGCACAATCTCTGAACTAGTAAAAGCTATCTACATAATTCCACATTAAAGTAATCTGTAACTAATGAAGAGGCTGCTGCTAGCAAACAACTTTATATTTCATGGTTTCATCTACAAATAAAGTGCCTGTTGCCCTTGAAGAATAAATTGCCTATGTTGCATTAAAAACAATGATATGCTAGTAATATCGCAATAGGGAATGGATGGCAAACTGATAACAAGTTCATAGTTACTACTAGATATGTTTGCCAAAACGGACTACAGCATCCACCCCCCTTTACAAAACAGTACAGTATCAACAATGCATCTACCTACTGTGGGAGAAGAACCCACAGCCTTCTGCATCAAAAGCAAGTACACTGCCTGTTGTGCTATTAACAGTACAAGCAGACTCAGCATAAGCAGCACTAAACTTTAGTCCCCCTGCAGCTCTCAGCTCCTTGTAAAATGTTGACACTCAGCTGTATCTCTGAACTTTGCAGCACAAGAAATCTGGAAAAAGCCAACATTTATTGGGGGGAGGGGGACAAAAGCCCAAAAACCAGGGACACATTTTAAACATTGCTTGTATAATTTTGGAAAGTTGCTAGAATAAAGTGCTGTATTATCACCATGCATGTCTTGAACCCAGAACCATATTCACTACAGTCAGTGCAACATACCACTATGCTAAATCAGCAGTTTGCAAAATAGGAAGACTGAAACTTAAAATGGCTATCATTTAGATAGCTCTCAACCTCTTAGCACAAAAAACCTGGACAAACAAAGCCAATAATGAGGGAATACAACTTCAGTTCTCACTTCTCACCATAGCTCACAACTGTTAGATGAACAAATCTGAACAAAGTTCAGAAATGGTGGTGGTTAGGGACTTTAGGCTCTTCTTACCCTGAAGCAAAGGTACAGGGTTTGAGCCTGAACACCAATAGCCAGCAGGTGTATTATGTGGGGGGCATTTACACACACACACCCCTTACCAGGTAATCTGTTTGCGATCACCACAATGATAATCCATTTGCGATTGCCTTCCACTCACTACAACTTCACATTTCCTGCTTGCAGCGATAATCCATTTGTGATTGTCTTTCACTACTGCACATTTTCCGCTCGCAGCCAGCCGGACATGATGTGAGCTCAATTCTGACTGGCTGGTATGCTCCTTAAAGGAGCCAACGCTCTTTAAAAAAGAAAAAAATATGTTTGTTTTTTTTTTGTTTTTTTTAAAAGCTATCCCCTCTTCTACAGAAGTTGTACTGAAATCAGTACAGTGCGTATGCCTCCCAATGTCCCTGATATGTACAAACAGTTCAAAACAATATTTAAAACTAAAATATTTATGTGAATGTTTTGTTTGTAATGGGTATTGTGCACTTTAAAATGTAATGTGATTTAATTATTGGTGGGGTTCACCTGGTATATATTGTAAGTGTGAACAGAATGATGTATCCTTGAAGGTGAAAAGCTGAGGTACCAGATGTCTGTTGGTGATACTAAAGCTATTTGATTCAACCGCTGCTGCTTTTGGTGGGGTTTTTTATATATATTTTAGCCAGTGGGCTGCCTTGTGTTTTTCAGTATATTGTTGGATAAAGCAAATGCAGTTCCAGGGGTATTTTGAACCCCAGTGGAACAAAACAAGTTGCTGTTGTTAGAACTTTTGAAACAAATAGAAGCTAAGTTGGCTGGTCGAGACCCATGGTTAATGTCTGATGAGACTGATTCGAATTTGCAGTTCAAACATTTGGAAAAATTGATGACCAAGGAGGTAAATTTGTTTTTTGATACAAAGTTATTGGAAAAATATTTAGATTTGGGCATTACCCCAAGAGGCCTGATGATTGCCAAGCTTCCAGCCTGGGAATTTATGGAAGACAAACAGGACTTGATGGAGGAATGGAAGAAAGTTTTGTTACAGTGTACTTTAGATTGGATCCGCATTTTGATAAAAAGAAATGTGGACCAGTGAAACGTTATAGCATCAGATTGCTGAGCTGCAATGAAAACATGCCAATGAGTCTTCAGAAGTTATGTTTTCTAGAAAAATGAGTGATATTAAATTAAAACTTGAAAAGGCCAAAACAGAAGTTGTTGCCTGTAAAAAGAAAAAGCTTGTCAGGGACATTGGTGATTTTTGTAGTGGAATGGTTTACTCCTGGCAACGTACATCATGTTGGGGTTGGGCTAAATCTAATATTAGGAAGTCAAGCTTTACATCTGTTAAAAGAGACTCATCTGCATCTTCTGTTGAAACACTGTCCAAAAAGAGCATTTTGTTTGAGGTTTTTGAGGGTGAGGAAATGTCAGATTCTTCGTGTCAATCCATGGGGAAGGAGAAAGCTGTTTTTTTCCCACGGAAATCAAGTGAAAGGGCAAACGAATCAGGCCAAAGGAAAAAAGATATAGATAATGGACATATAGTTGAACTTTTAAATCGAGTGGAGTGGTTGCGCCCGACTACATAGACACAGGTTGTCTTTTTCCAAGAATGAACTATGATCCATGTAATCAGGACTCTAATGTGCTTGTACGTAATAATGATGATTTAAACATTGTTAATCTGTCCGATTTGACATTATCAGAAGCAAGCATATAAGTTTATTAAGTAGCGGCACTAAATTTGTCCCTACTAAAATTCCAACATTAGCGGAAGTTCTTATAGAAGTGAAACAGTTTTGTAGGAAATTGCATCTTATTGTGTATTTTAACAAAAGAAAGGATGTTGCTTCTGATATAAGTACAAGCATTGAGGAAGATGTTGATTTATTGCTTAATCTTTCTACTTATAAGTATGATTCTATTTATGATGAAGATGAAGACCCAAATGTGAATGTTGTAAATGTTACTTGTTTTAATACTGGTTATACAAAATGTGTAATCCCATCTCTCCCTGTGGTTAGTAACTTTGTACCACCAAAACGTTCTATTGCAGTGTGTGTGTGTGTGTGTGTGTGTGTGTGTGTGTGTGTGTGTGTGTGTGTGTGTGTATGTGTTTGAATAAGTGTTGTCTAAAAGGGTGGAATTTGAATAATCAAGTTTTTGAAGTCATGTAAGCATTATAACTTAACAAAGTTAGAATGGGAAGAACTGAGCAAGCTAAGAGGTGTTTTAAAACAATATGTTTTCAAGCAGGCGGACAAGGGAAGCAACTGGGTCATTATGCCAAGGGTTAAATATGATACGATGGTTCATGAGTTACTTTTGGTGTAGGAAGATTATGTTAGATTAACAGAAAATCCAGTTATTCAATTTAATGGTGAACTAGTTGAACTATTGTAGAGGGGTGAAAGATTGTTTTTTTTTTTTTTTTTTTGTGAAGTGAAGATGTTAAAAAGTTATTCATTGTGAAACCTTGTGACCCAATCTGTTACACTATTCCCAAGTTGCACAATGATCTTGTAAACCCACCAGGTAGACCAAGTGTCTCTGGGGTCCATTCATTTTTGTATAATGTTAGGATTTTTTTAGATGTACTTAAGGAATATTTGCAAAGAGTCCCAGCTCACATCAAAAATTCTCAACAGTTGTGTGAAGATGTCAGTACATAAAATGGCAAGAAGATTTGTATTGGGTTTCAGCAGATGTGAGCTCATTGTACACCAATATGCAAAACAGATGTGGGCTGCAGGCTATTTGGGACATTATGGGGGATGGGCCCTGAACTGCTTTTGTTGTAAGGCTACTTGAATTTTGTTTGACCCATAATTATTTTAAGTTCAACAATCGAACTTTCCTTCAAAGGAGAGACACAGGTATGGGTGCTCCTTATGCACCGACGTATGCAATTATTTACATGGGTTTTTTTGAAAAATAATTCATATATTGCACTGATTTTTATAGAGAACATGTGATGTTATATAGGAGATTCCTTGATGATTTGTTTTTTATTTCTAGGGGGCACCCTTCAGAATTTAGAAAATTTATAGTAGAATTAAATAAGAATGCTCATGGCTTGAAATTTTCTATGGTGGAGGGCAATTCTGCTATTCAATTTTTTGGATGTAGAGTTTTATGTTGATAGTACATCCAATGTTCAATATAAACCATTTAGGAAGCCCACGTCAGTCAACAATTTTTTGCATGCTGAGAGCATGCATTCCCTCATCTTATGGATTCACTACCCCTAGGTGAACTTAAGCAGATTGCATGTAATACTTCAGAAGACAAATGTAAAATTTAGTTTTTGTTGGATGGTCAAAAGAGATTAGTTAAGACGGGTTACAAAGAGAGAATTTTGAATAAGGCTTCTATGTGTAATCTTGGAAATGATAGTGGAATACATGGGGCAAGTTTTGAAAGGAAACCATGTGGTATGAGGAATATGAAGCATTCATTTTCTGGAAAAATTTGTATTTTGTTTCCAGATTTTCCTCATTTTCTGGAATTATGAGAAAATTGTTTATGGAGTTTTTGCATATTGTTTGCTTGGATTAAATGGTGGGAGATCTATTTCCTGTGGTGGTCAAGCTTTCATACAAGAGATATTCAAATTTAAAGGAGTTGTTAAATATATCATTATATAGTGTGCCTCAGGAATTGGCAGGGTCTTTTGCTTGTGGGTGTCGCAAGGTATGTAGTAAAGTAAGGAATATTCTGGTAGTAGTATTAATGAACGCAAACTTGTTTCCAAAGATAGGTTTACATGGAAATCCTGTGAGGTAGTGTATATAGTCAGGTGTGGTTGCAATGTCTTAAAGTGCCACATAGGGCAAACTAAGAGGGGGGTCAAAGTCAGGCTCTGTCAGCATTTGGGTGATATTTATAACAGGAATTTTAGGAGTCCTATAGGAGAGCATTTTATCAACAAGCATGGTGGTAGTGATAGTTCATTTGTTTTTAGTGTTTTAACTCAACCTAATTCATATGGGGAGATATGCTTTAGAAATTAAATGCATAAAAGAGTAAAATGATTTTGAATTTTGGCACACTTCATCCAAAAGGTCTTAATCTCGAGGTCAACTTAGCTTAAAAACTTTAAACAATTTAAAAAAAATAATTTAACATTTATTATAAATTTAATACTGATTACATTAACAGATATTTAAATAAGTAATTTTAGGGAATTTATTGACATGACAAATTCATAATATTTAATTATGTATATATATATATATATATATACAGTTTAAAACAATATTTAAAATTAAAATTAATAAGTGAATGTTTTGTTTGGATAGTGTGGACTTTAAGAATTTAATGTGATTTAATTATTGGTGGGGTTAACCTGGTATATATTGTAAGTGTGAACACAATGATGTATCCTTGAAGGTGAAAAGCCAAGGTACCAGATGTCTGTTGGTGATACTAAAGCTATTTGATTCAACCTCTGCTGCTTTTGGTGTGTTTTTTTTTACATAAAACTTCTTTGCCTGCATCTCACTATAGAAGGTTTTCCAGTAATACACCTTATTCAAATGCAGGATGTTCTACCTTACTTTGGACTGGTTGCCCTCAGCAAGAACAGTGAGAGCCCCATGACCTGAAGCAGGTTTAAATGCATGAATTTGGAGCAACACAGCTTGTCCAGTTAACAGAACGTGCAAATGAGGAAAATGATGTAGCAGCAGGTTTGCTTATAATGCATAGAACCATCTACTGTTCAGAAAAAATGGAACAAGCAGTATTGTAAAGAAGACATGGAAAGGAATCAGGAGGCTTTACAGCAGTGTAGTATCATGTCTGTTGTTTACAAGAATCGACAGATTAATGCAGGTAAGAGAAGTGAAATCAAGACAAGCCCTAGCGAGGTTTCACCCATGACAGTATGCCATCCCTTCTAGTTTCCAATGTTTGCATCTGTGTGACAGCATTAAATAAATGACTTGCTTGCAGTATACCCTAATGTCTGATGAACCAGCTAAAAAATAAATTTATCTTTATATTTTATGGAACTGTTAACCATGCCAACTGGTGACTTCTAAGGTGGATTCTATCATGTTCCATTTATTACACTGAATAAGCTGTTAATCGACAAAGGGTCTATATTATATCCTCGAACGCTTAAAAAAGCGAACACTGATTGATCGTACTTATTTTCGCGAAACTGCAAAATATCGAAGCAGCAAAAACTCAAATTTTTTCCTTAGGGAAAGAATTCGGTTGTCCGTTTCTGTTGCTTTGGTATTTTCAGTGTTATGGTGGAAAGTTACCGGTCGGATTCAGGTAAGTGTGCGATTGTGTGGATGTGAGTGTTAGGGTGATTTAGGTGAGTTAGGGTTAGGGCTCAGGTTAGGTGTGTGTGCGATTGAGTGGACATGAGGGTTAGGGCGGATTTAAGTGAGTTAGGGTTAGGGAGCGAGTTAGGTGAGTGTGCGATAGTGACGGACCTTAGTTTTAGGGTTTGGGTTAAGGTAAGTGGGTAGTTAGTGGTGTGTGCAAAGTTTAGTGTATGGTTAGGTATCAGATTTTAGGTGTATGTGTGTGGATTTCTGTTTGTTTGGTGTGCTTGTGTTGTGTGTATGTATTTTGGATCAGCGATTTTTTTCCCTGGGAAAAACATCGCTGATCTGACAGTTCGAGATTGTAAGCTTTCGCTTAAATTAGGTCGATCAATCAGCGTTCGCTTTTTTAAGCGTTCGATGATATAATATAGACCCTCGACAAATGATATCATCACTGGAGGAAATGTGGGGAATAGGCATTTACTCAGTTTGCAGTCATTTGACACCATAGTGCACTGAGCCCATAGTTGTGCACAGGTGCAAGAGGACAAAGGTCCTACATAGAGGATGTGGCGAGCATTGCCCAATGGAAAAATCAGATAATTTTTATATTTAATTGACTGTGTTTGCAATCTGTTTTTATCTCTAAAGCAGATTTAATTCAATGTCCATCAGTGTTAAATTCTGTACAGCCTGACAGTATATATTGACTTAACTGTCTTTTACTTCTCATGAACATTTTGTAAGTCTGGAACTGCTGTGATTAAAAGCGCTGAAAGACTGGATTCAAAAAGTATACAAAGTGATTAGGAGGAAACAAAACACAGAAATGCACAAAAAAACTGTGAAATCCAGAAACACAAAGAAGAACTTTTATTTTGTTTTACAAATTTCATTTGTTTGATAACATTTTTTCTGGCTTTCAATGATAAAGTACGATGAAAAATGTAGATCTGCATATGCAGTTGGACGGGGACAGAAGAATCAGAACTTTAGTCTACTTAAAAGGATATCTTAACTTTGATACTTTCAAGTCAACTAAACACTGCATTGTGAATCACTGTGGGCTAGCACCGTTTTACTAAACACTTCATTGTGGATTACTGTGGGCTAGCACCATTTACTAAACACTGCATTGTGAATCACTGTTGGCTAGCACCGTTTTACTAAACACTGCATTGTGAATCACTGTGGGCTAGCACCATTTACTAAACACTGCATTGTGAATCACTGTTGGCTAGCACCGTTTTACTAAACACTGCATTGTGAATCACTGTGGGCTAGCACCATTTTACTAAACACTGCATTGTGAATCACTGTGGGCTAGCACCATTTTACTAAACACTGCATTGTGAATCACTGTGGGCTAGCACCGTTTTACTAAACACTGCATAGTGACTCACTGTGGACTAGCACCGTTTTACTAAACACTGCATTGTGAATCACTGTGGGCTAGCACCATTTTACTAAACACTGCATTGTGACTCACTGGGGGCTAGCACGATTTTACTAAACACTGCATTGTGAATCACTGTGGGCTAGCACCGTTTTACTAAACACTGCATTGTGAATCACTGTGGGCTAGCACCATTTTACTAAACACGTCATTGTGAATCACTGCGGGCTAGCACCATTTTACAAAACACTTCATTGTGAATCACTACGGGCTAGCACCATTTTACTAAACACTGCATTGTGAATCACTGTGGGTTAGCACTGTTTTACTAAACACTGCATTGTGAATCACTGTGGGCTAGCATTGTTTTACTAAACATGTCATTGTAAAGCACTGTGGACTAGCACCATTTTACTAAACACTTCATTGTGAATCACTGTGGGCTAGCACCGTTTTACTAAACAATGCACTGTGAATCACTGTGGGCTAGCACTGTTTTACTAAACACTGCATTGTGAATCACTGTGGGCTAGCACTGTTTTACTTAACACTGCATCATTAATCACTGTGGGCTAGCACCATTTTACTTAACACTGCATCATTAATCACTGTGGGCTAGCACCATTTTACTAAACATTGCATTGTGAATTACTGTGGGCTAGCACCGTTTTACTAAACACTGCATTGTGAATCACTGTGGGCTAGCACCATTTTACTAAACACTGCATTGTGAATCACTGTGGGCTAGCACCGTTTTACCAAACACTGCACTGTGAATCACTGTGGGCTAGCACCATTTTACTAAACACTGCATAGTGACTCACTGTGGACTAGCACCATTTTACTAAACACTGCATTGTGAATCACTGTGTTCTAGCACCATTTTACTAAACACTGCATTGTGACTCACTGTGGGCTAGCCCCATTTTACTAAACAATGCATTGTGAATCACTCTGGGCTAGCACCGTTTTACTAAACACTGCATTGTGAATCACTGTGGGCTAACACCATTTTACTAAACACTTCATTGTGAATCACTGCAGGCTAGCACCATTTTACAAAACACTTCATTGTGAATCACTACGGGCTAGCACCATTTTACTAAACACTGCATTATGAATCACTGTGGGTTAGCACTGTTTTACGAAATACTGCATTGTAAATCACTGTGGCCTAGCACTGTTTTACTAAACACTTCATTGTGAATCACTGTGGGCTAGCACCATTTTACTAAACACTGCACTGTGAATCACTGTGGGCTAGCACCGTTTTACTAAACACTGCATTGTGAATCACTGTGGGCTAGCACTGTTTTACTTAACACTGCATCATTAATCACTGTGGGCTAGCACCATTTTACTAAACACTGCATTGTGAATCACTGTGGGCTAGCACCGTTTTATTAAACACTGCATTGTGAATCACTGTGGGCTAGCACCATTTTACTAAACACTGCATTGTGAATCACTGTGGACTAGCACCGTTTTACTAAACACTTCATTGTGAATCACTGTGGGCTAGCACCGTTTTAGACTGCCTTGCAAAATAGTTTTGGTTACACCCTGAACATGGTCATCATGAATAACCACCACTGTTTAGCACTAAAAACATTTAAGTGGTTCAAGCTTCCTCACCACCTATCTTATACTCTGCCCAGCTTAAGCCATAAAATCATCCATACCCCATCCACCTGTCCAGCAATTAGACCTCTAGTCCAATACTGTCTTCCAAACCATCCCCTTTGGTCAAATAATAAACAACTGCTTACCATCTACAAAACACAAAATGCTGCTGGGGTCAGCCCCTATTCCAATAGTGTAGCCAGAACTTAGAATTAAATTCCTGTATCAGTCAAGTCTATTGCACACCTTCAGCTCTTCAAACTGTTACTAAAAGACTTCCTCTCTGTCTCCTGGATTTGTCCCTGCTCTTCATCTGGGATATAGCACAACACCCTTCATCATATTTCTTATACCTCCCTTTAAAGTACTAAATCACTTAACCTGCTTATCCCCTTCTAATACCTCACTTTATTGTACCTCTTAAACTACTGTTTCTACTTCTAATTAGTACAACTAAATTATTATTCCACCATTACTTCTCTGTTAACACTCAAACTTCCTTATACCCTCATACCTCACTCTATTGTAGTTCTTAAATTACACCTACCTATCTTATACACCCCTGTTAGATCTATAAAGTTTCAATATAAGGCTTGTAAATTTAATGTTTGTGAATATCAGTGCAAATTTTATTATACTGAATATTATTCTATGTATTCATTGAAACTGCATTATAAAATTTGCTATTGTAAATATTGATTGCATTAAATATGATATCTTGGAGCTTTTATCCCCGGGCTTCCTCTGAAAAGGACACCTGTGCACAGCCAGACTTTCTGTGGAAACAAATGTCAGTCAATCAATAAATAAATATTAACAAAATAACTTTTCCTGGGAAAGGGTTACACTTCTGTAATGCAGTAGTAAAACATCATTTAAAGTTATTTTCAGCTGTCTACGCCATTTAACACTCAAATTATATATTAAATATTACTCTTTGTAAATTTTCCTTAAGTAAAATGCAAAGGTAGCCCAAAACTATATGTCTTCTGTGAACTGAATATAAAAACAGAGAAACTGCTAGACAGCTGCGGATTCCAGCACAAGCTTGACTGTACACTGCTGGTTGAAGGTGCACTTACAAAAAGTAACTGTAGCCAGAACTACATTTAAAATCAGAATAATATATTTGTTCCAGCAAAGGGTTCATGAAGATTAAAATCTAAAGCACATTTCTTTTATAATATCTATGTTGGTCCAAGAAAAGGTATTTCACCATACAGATCTGAATTTTGCTTTAATATGGTTTTAGCATGCCAGCATGGCATATTTGCTAATTTTGCTTGTCTTTTTAAACTAAAAGAGCACTTTGTTGCAAAATACTTGTAGTACTTAATGTAGAAAATCCTTCTCTGGAAATTCATCTCATAATGCATTTGAGTCATTACTGTCATTAGTCAGCTTGAATTAATATGGAAAAAACATTACCATGTCTCTAAAGAAGTGCACTGTTTAAGACATATTCCAAAAGAGCTGCTCTCTGTGTATGTCTGCTCGGAGTCCGAAAGACTTGTTCTCAGTGTAAGTGACTTACATTGGTGTAGGGCCCGTCTATAAACAAACTTACACTGGGAGCCAGATTCCAAAAGATCTGCTCTCAGTTTAAGTGGTCGCTTACACTAAGAACAGGTCTGCTGGAATTGGGTCGTTTAACATCTAGCCTGTTTGAAATCTGATAATACTGTGTTAATACTGCCATCTGCTGTGTATGTCAAGTAATAGCTGACAGGCCTAAAGTGCAGAAAATGCTCTTTTCATTATAATGCCTGTCACTTGCTAGCCTGAAGCTTTATATTGCATTTTATTACTTTATATTGTGCTTAACAGACCACCTGTCACTCGCTAGCCTGAAGCTTTATATAGCATTTTATTATTTTATATTGTGTTTAACAGACCAGTGTCACCTTATTTTAACATACTATATGCTTGCATGAGTTTTCTCGCCTGCTTCAACTAACCATTTTCCTGTCTTTGTCTATGTAACTTTCAGCAACACATTTGCCATACCTCTGCAGATATATGGTTGCTTTACAGTTTTACTATTACTTTAGTGTTGCTCAATTGCATGGATGTGTTTACTATAATTTGTTGTGCAAGCTGATTTAATCACCAGTTTCTCTTTAATGAACATACTGGAGGGTAGTACATATATAACGTTGTTATAGCCTGATTTTACTTCTCTTTTATTGTAGTCTGATGCTTCCATTTTTAATTACCGACATTAGATCTTGTGCAGACTACAGCTGAAAATATTATCATATTTGACTCGGCTATGCATTGTAAACACATGGCATACTTCATGGTGTAATTTTTGTCTGATTTGTGGAGGATGTTATGTTTTAGGCTGTCTGAAATCAGTTATTTTACTGTTCAATGTATACATTTTGGCTAAATAATGATTGGTTTCTGCTACTACTACAGGAAATTCCACCTAAAATTATAGCCTGGATTAGATTAATTTCCTGATTTGTTATTTTAGATGTCAGTGTGCATTTACTTGGTACAGTGTTGAACACAGGCTTATTCCATATGTAATCATAAACTGGAATTATACAGTACCCTGAACTAGTTGTACTTTTCTGCTCCCCTCCCAAAGTTGTAACATCTCTTAAATGTCTGTTACCTCATATAATAATATTATCCTCTTTAGTCTCGCATAACAGTAGTTTATACTAGTTCTACATTTCTCTGATTACTTCTAGATATACAGGGCATGATTAGATGGGACTTTGGTTTGCCAATACTAAGCCTACAGCCTCTCTGCATTCTTTAGTTTCTGATGAGAAGTTAAATGCAGGTCTCATCTGCCTAGATTAGTAATAGTTCAGGAAGTGCATATACCAAAATATGACACCAAAATATCTACAAAATAAATAAAGAAATGTATAGAAGTAAATAGAAGCAATTAAGACAATCAAATAAATATAACACAGAACAGAATCTTTCTGGTGTCAGAGCCAAATTACTCCTTGTCAATATACATACAAATATTTCAGGTACAGAGCAAAAATAAACTTCTGGACTACCAATATACCAAAACAGTCATTCCGATTATAAGTCTCCAAGTCTCTCTTAAAATATTTAAACTACCGCATGCTTTAATTTAATTTGGTAGTCTATCTCATGCATTAGCTATCTCAGAAAACCAATTAGTACATCTCTCTCTCCTATATAATAGGTTCATAGGTTCATAGGTAGGTACTAGGCTATCTGCCTGAGGACATTTATAAGCCTAGCCAGAGTGTGTCGGCTTTCACCGCCCCATTGATTAATTAACTGATCCTCTGTCAGGCAGAGCCAATTAAGTGATCCCAGGGGTGTATTTTCTGTTACCCATCCACTATTCAAGGTTTCTCTTGAAGAGTGTTAATGAGGGGCTCTTCCTGATGTAATTTGGAATTTTGTTCCAAAGCATGGGGAGTCTCTGTGACAGGAATCTATCCCTCCAGCATGTTCTATTTATTGTTGTGGTGAGGTTTAGCTCACTAGAGCATGTGGCTCGCAGTGACTTGGATTTCTTTAGGTGGAGCATGTCCATCAATTCTGAGTTGGACATGGCTTTGTAAGTCAGGCACAGATCACCTCTGAGTAAGCAATATGCCACTGAGTATAGCCAGTGTTTTTTCAGTCGGGCTGCATAGGACATATGTTTGAGGCCAGTAATCCTCTTGGTGGGGTACTTTTGTGGTCTTTCCAGCTGTTGGAAGTGTCTTGTGAGATACATCCCAAATGGGGCATTGTACTCTATGATGGATCTAATGAGTGACGAGTAGAAGGGCACTACAACCTCTTTATTTCTAGATGCGAACCCTTTAGTAATTAGATGGGCCACATAGAAGGATTTCCTAACTACTTTGGCAATATGATTGTCAAAGGAGAGATTACTATCTACCTGGGTCCCCAAATATCTTATTACCTCTTCTGTATTAAGGGGGCTGCCCCCTATGTGGTAATTCGTGGGTGTTTTGTTTTTCCCAAATGGGATGACTATGCATTTTTTGGCATTTAGCTTGAGGCCATGACTTTAACACCAGGTATCCGTCTCAGTAAGGCTCTTTTGGAGGATGTCCGTGTCAGCCGGAGAGTCAATTATGGCTCCCAGTTTGCAGTCATCGGCGAACTTGGTTAGCCATAGTCCTCCTGTGTTTGCCTGTACTTCTGAGAAGTATATGCCGAACAGTAGGGGTCCCAGGACCGAGCCATGCAGGACACCACTTGTGACTGGTTTAGAGTCAGACCTGGAGCCCGCTATTCTTACCGTGTGAGTTCTGTCTGTAAGCCAGTTGGCAACCCATCTCGTAACATAGGGGTTTATGTTCAGGCTAGTGAGTTTTTCTGTAATACCTGAGTAGGGAATGGTGTCGAAAGCCTTGGTGAGGTCAAGGTATGTTGTGTGAATCGCCTTTCCTTCATCTATGACCTTGGTGACTGTCTCGAAGAAGTCAACCAGGTTTAGTAGGCATGATCTGCCCTTAACAAAACCAAACTGGGTCAGGCCAAGTGTTTGGAGGTTCCCAATGTCTTTGTTAATGAGTTCCATGATGATGCGCTCCATAGCCTTGCAGACCAGGCTAGTCAGGCTTATGGGGCGATAGTTACCAGGGTCAGTTGTGGCCCCTCCTTTGTGGAGAGGAATAACCATTGCTTTGTGCCATTCTAGGGGCACATAGCCTGTGGAAAGGCTGAGGTTGAACAGCATGTTTAGGTGAGGGGTTAGTTCATTCTGTAGTTCATGCAAGACGCAGCCTGGGACACCATTTGGTCCCACTGAAGCTGTGTTTTTGGCTTTTGAAAGGGCTGTTTTCACCTGTGCATCTGTGATTTTTGGGACACTACACTTTTCCACTATTGTTGTGGGCCCTTTTGGAGATGAGAGGGGGTGAAGTTTGCACTGAATCTATCTGCCAGGATGTTGGCAAAATTAGTAGGTTCAGTATATTTTGTGCTATTTTGCACTAGTTCAGTGCATATCTGTGAGTTGCCATTTAGATTCTTAACATAGCTAAAGAAGGCTTTGTGGTTATCCTTTGAATCCTTGGCTATTTTTCTTTCGAAGTTAGCCTTGGATGATTTCATGAGGGACCTTAGTTTCTTACTGATACTGATCAGGGATGTCTTTCCTTCTTGGGATTTGCTTTTTTTCTGAACTAGTTTCCTCTTTCTATTGTATAGCCTGTTTATTGCAGGGGTCCACCAAACTGGTTTCATTCTCTTAGAGGAGTGAGTCTTGGTTTTGCTAGGGATGGCACGATCCATGCATCCTTGTAGGTGTTCATAGAGTGCATTTGTAAAGGTTTCTGCATCTTGGGCAGCATTATCCTTTAGCGTGGGGGCTGTGAAACTTACCACCTCTGTCTTAAGTAAGGTGAAGTTTGCTTTAGAAAAGTTTTTTTTTACTGTGGTTTCCTTAGTTATGGGTGGTGGTGGGGTGTGGACATCCAGAGTGATTAGTTTATGGTCTGATCTAACCAGTGATGGGTTGACCTCCGGTGTGGAACATTAATATCCTGCACATGTTGTTTGATGATTCCCTACTACTCATTGATAACTTCAAACATTCCCAGAGGTAGTTGTTTCTAAATGCCCTATATAGCTGAATAGGGTCTCTTTTTAAACATCTATATGAGACAATGCATAAGATGCTCTTGGAATATTTCCTCCATACTCCTTCTAATTTATTGATGTTAGTTTCTTATAAGATTTCATTCCATACTCTAGTGTGGGTCTTATGTAGCTTACAAGCAGTTCCTATACTTTATAAACCTTTTTATACAATCTGTAGTTTTATAATTATCACTACCAGTTGGTTGATATGATCAGAAAAAAAAACTATAGCTATCCATATATCCAGGTCCTTAAATAAATCCATAGTTTCAGTCACTGAGTGCTGTATTAAATATTCACCTTTCAGTCTATGTCTCATAAAATTTCATTGGTTTATTATCTGATGTATTTATATTACATGCAGAGGTCAAAATGGTCACTTTTGTCAAGTTTTTTTGCAGATATGCCCTATCTGAAACAAATGTAATAATTTTTCCTATCTTTAAGTTATCTTCATGTAGACTATAGAACACCTCAAATGAAAAGATCTGAAAGATACACCCTAAACAAGCATAGACCTATGACTGAACCCTGTAGGATATCCCAACTGTAACCTAGAATTTCATTTGTAAGCCACACAGCTACCATTTTATCAGGATTATATCAATACCTGATTTTTAAAATGGCTGACACTGATCGATAGCTTAATTCCAGCTCTTCCAGTATGAAAAAACAAACTGAGAGATGAGAGACAGTAATTTTGCCAGTTCTAGTAAATTCAGTTACTGGCTAGTAAGTGCACTGCCTGTTTGCCAGAAACTTAGAGAGCCTGTAAGAAAATCAATTAGAAAATGTGAAGAAAAAACATAGAGTTGTTCAGCAAAAAAAAAAAAAAAACAGTTCAAGGTCTAGTTTTGGTGCAAGACGTGGTTTCCAATAATTTAGGGAAAAATAAATCAAATGTGCTCATACCTGATTAAAATAAACAAAACACTGAAGGAGTATCTCAACTCAAATAACAAAAGGCTAGAAAATAAGAAAAAGCTATTCAGATGATGTGATAAAGCTGCAAAAATAAGTGGTTGAAATGAAAAGGCAAGCTGAGCATAAGACTGCTCAAGAAGAGTGTTTCAAAAAATGGCAGTTAGGGGACAGAAGACACAAGGAAAACCTGCAATTTTCTGCTGTACTAGAGAAACTGGAAGGAACAGACTGTATTAATTTTATAAAAGCACAAATAAGCAGCTAGACTGGTATTCCACAGCAGGGTTTGTTAACTGAAAGGGCATGAGAAAACAGTCAAGACCTGTATTTGTGAGAATGCAAATCATACAAGCAGAAAGAATCAATCTGACAAAACTGTGTCAGAAGGTTAAAGTATTAAAAACTGGAGACAGTAGAGTGTTTGTAGAAAATAAGTATTCACTGTACACCAGGTAGAAGAGAAGCAAATGTATTCCAGCAATCAGGGAATGTCAAAAGGCAAATGTTAAATTCAAGCTGCTGTATCTAGATAGCTTCAGAATATTTTTTCAAAGACTTTTTGCTGCAAAACAGGCTAAGAAGGAAATACAAAATTTTGTCCAGCAAAAAGTGAACCATCAAATAGAGGGAGATGCTGCTTCTCATTCTTCTGATAATAAAGCTCATAGAGAGGCTTTGCCAGTGAAAACTTGTCCAGTGTTCCACGGGAAAATGCTTGAGAGACAGAAAAAAGCACAGGAGTTGACTAGAAGAATGGGCAGTACCTTGGCTGTGAACTGGAGTCTGAGGTTGGGAGACAGAGGTGAATAGGCAGAAGACCAGCAACACTGAAATTAGTGAATACATGTGAGATTATAAAGCATCAGTCACGTTTGTGAACTATGGCTTTACAAGAAAAAGTGGAACATTTGCATTTTTACTGACTGTTGAACTTGTGGAGAATGAAAATCATATACCCCACTTAATGTCATTAATATTTGGAAGGACACTAAGGAGAGGGGGAAGGTAACTGTAAGTAAAACAATTTTTTATTCTTAACATTATTTGTAAAAAAAAATGTCATAATATAAATTGCATGTTACATAGTAAAGCATTTTCAGTTATTATTGCATGTGATAAAGGTACTAAAGTAAAGAACCATTTTTCTTATTTTTTAGATTTAAGAAATATAGGCATTACAATGTGAAAGAGAAAAAAAACTGAATAAAAGAATGTTTAAGTTAATATGCTTCAATCTTGGGGAGCTGATGTGGGGTGGGGTGTAAAAGTGTAGAGATTATAATACATGTAGAGCTGATATATTTTCTCTCACTTTTGCATAGGTTAATTTCTGGATGAAAGACCTTGGCTTAATTTAATGATAATTTTTTGTATAAGCAAGTAAATAAGAGGACAGGGTGATAGGCCTGGACAAGGGTGATAGGTACTGATCGTGGAAATAGGAACAAAACTTGGCTAAGCTTGTAAGGGCCCTTGGGTCATTAGCCTAGGAACCTCCTATGATCCTATGAACATCAAATGTAATGAAAAATTTACCTTTAGCAAATACATGTTCAGTGAGTTGAAAAGTCTGCAGCTAAGTGCAACTGAACATTGTATGTTTCCATGGAGACAAGATGAATGCAGGGGGAGGTAATAAAAGCCACAGCACTTTTTTAAGTTTAAAAGTTAATGTTTTCTGAAAGCATACAAGCTGTTTTCACACTTGGGAGGGGAATAAAGATAAGACAAGAACAGACAACAATTAGTGTATATAGAAGCACAGGCTGTAACATACATCTTAGCATGGAAAACCTTAACTTTAGATTAGGTTAAGTAATGCTCATGGCTGCAGCTATCAGTTTGGAACAATTGTCCTTATCAGGAGGGTTGGACTTCATTATTTGAAGATGTGCATATTTTTGTGTGTTTGTTTTAACTTAATAGGTTCTGGGGGTGTTTGTTTCTTTCTTTTTTTTTTTTTTTTGAGGATTTTCATTAAAATAAACAAGTTCTCTAAAATGTGGCATAGGTTCAAATGGAGATGACAAGAAATTACTATATAAAAATCAACCTGCCAAACATTGGATGCATGTAGCACAAAAGCTGGAAACAGACATTTTATAAAAGCTGCCTTATATAATAGATGGGAATAATGGTTTACCTTTAAAATGTTGACTGCCCATAGTCAAATGTGCACACCGCCAAAACACTTCCGCGAAACCCGTACCGCCGAAACTTCAGAAAGTCGACAAAACATCGAATGTGCACACCACTGAAATACTTCCATGAAACCCTTACTGCTGAAACTGCAGAAAGTCAACAAAACATTGAACATCAACATTTCCAACCACGCCACACCTCCAAACAAGTGCTAACATGGGTCAAAAAGGGAGTGAGATTTTTGCGGTTCGGAATATCGACTTTTGATGTTTAGAGAAGGTGTAGTTCAGAGTTTGAGAAAGCTGTTTCGACATTGTGGCCTTCAACATTTTAAAGGTAAACTGGGATTAATAACTTTTTATCATAATGGCTAATCTATCCATATTATTTTGGAAAATGAATGGCCTCATAGGTGTAAACAAACAGGAAAGAGTATTGAATTACACACTCGAGAGACTTGAACCTCAGCACTGAAATAAATAGGACATGCTGGAGGGACAGATTCATAACCCAGAGGCTCCCTTCACTCTGGAATAAAATCCCAGTCCAGGTTAGGCAGAGTCCCTCATTGACTCTCTTCAAGAGGAATCTTGATAAGTGGATGGGAGATTGTAGGTTTACCCCGGGTATCACTTCTGTGTCACTGTTAGACAGAGGCACAGTATACTAACCTCGAAAAAGGGCATAGCAAAATTAATTTAAAATGGGTGGTGAAAGGCAAACACACTCTGGCTAGGCTTATAAATGCCCTAGGGCAGATAGCCTAGTATGAACCTATGAACCTATAATTATATTAAGAAATCCAGAGTGCAAATAATGCTACAGAAGACATATGTGGAAAGAGGAAATCATGTGAATTTGATAATAAAAAGGATTTCAGGATGGAAACTCAGCAGAGTATCAGGAACAAAGGAAATGGGGTGTACTTATATTAATTGCTAGAGGAGTTCCAATAGTGATAGAAGAGGAAAAAAGAGTAATGGTATATTTCTGGTAGTAAGGGCCTACTGGCAAGGCGGGAGGATTACACTGACATCTATTTATATTCCACCTAAAACTGCTATTATATAGCTTAAGAAATTTTTGGGGAGAAATAATCAGCTTCCAGCTGAGAATATCACTTACAGGTGGGGACTGAAATTTGATATGCAATAGTGAGGATGCATCTGGGGGACCTAAAATGAAAACTATAACAAAATAGGGGTAGATCTTTAAACAATTTTATGAAAATATTTAGTATAGACAACATGAATTCAGTAGTGGGAAACTGAGGAGAATGTCTCTATTATTCCTCAAGGTACAATACCTGGCATATACAAGATAGAATTTACATTTCACGCAGGCATTTAATTAAAATCTTTGACACACATCCAAACACTGTTTCATATCATGTGCCAATTAATAACTAAGATAAAAATGCAGGGTAATAAAGTAAAAATGAGACACTGCTGCCTCTGCACCTACCTGTCAAACATAAAAGAATTTGAGGAAAGGGTAGTGAAATTATTGAAAGTTATTAGGGAAGATAGACAGTTCTTCAGAAGTTATAGCTAGTGAGTGGGATAAAATGAAAGGTAAGTTTAACAATAGGGTAGAAATAAAAGAAAAAGAGATCTAGTTAAGAAGTAACAGGAATTATTTACAGAGGCTGACAAAGGTTAAAGGATTGCAGAATAAGGAGAATCTCACAGAACAACTGCAGAGTGTTAAAGAGAAAATAAGGGCACATCTGGATAACATGCATGAGTATAGAAAGATTGCTGTTAAGTAACTGTTTTTGTTTTTGTTTTATATATATATATATATATATATATATATATATATATGTCACGTTCGACATTTTTGGCATTAACAGCTGTTTTTTGACATTAGGGCCATTAGGTGTTGTGTACTTTCGGCGAAACACTTTGCTCATAAGTACCATTTTTTTTTCACTTTCGAGATTTTAATAGTAACCCTATATACACATATACATAATAACTCCAGAGCACAAAAACATTTTGTGCAACGACTTAAGCAACAGAAAGTAGAAAGGGTTGTTACTAAACTTAGGGAGCCTATAACAAGAAAGGTAACCAGAGATCCTGTACAAGCATTTAAGATACTTCAGAAATTTTATGAAAATCCATTTAAAGCAGGGAAATGTGGAAATCAAGAAAGAGCACAAATGGAAATAATCATAGAAGACTTAAGTATTCCAAGGTCAGAGGTAGATGAGACCCAAGGAGGAGATGAAATAAAAACAGTGATGTACAATAAATCTGCAGGAAAGTCTCCATGAATATATGATATTCCTGTGGAAGTTTGAAAGCTGGAATTGAAGAAAGTGATAAAGAATTGGAAGCATTTGTTTAACAGTATTTTAAAATGAGGGGAAGCACCAAAATACTGGAAGAAAGCTATGGTGGCTGTAATACCTAAAGACAGTAAAGACCATCAGACTTAGCTTCATATAGGCCCATGTCATTTTAAACCATGATTATACAGTGCTTATGTCTATAATGGCTGAAAAAATTGCAAAGGTGTTGTCAAAATTGATAGATATAGATCAATGTGGTTTTATGGAGGACAGGCAAATATTTGACAACATTAATAGAACAATGATCATCCAGAGGGAAGTGGAATACAACAAAATACCACTGTTGTCTGTGGGCCTTGATGCAGAGAAAGCAAATCAACAGTTTAAGCTGGGATTTTATGAGTACACAATAAAAGCATTTGTATTCCATGATACAATAATAAGGTTAATAAAGAGGGTATATGAGGGATAGGAGACAAATATTGAAGTAGGAGGGTTCCTCTCTGCCAAGTTGTGTCTGAACAGAGGAACCAAGCAGGGAGTCCTCTTTCCCCTTTGTTATTTGCTTTATATTTAAGCCACTGGCAAAGATAATAAGTAACACAGAAATTCAAGGATATAATCGGTATGGTAATAAATAAGAGCTGTTTTATTTACAGACAATATTATTTTGTACCTAATAAAACCAGAAAATGACATCTGAATATTTTAGAACATTCTGAGACAATTTCAAGTATTTTCAGATGTAAAATTAATGAAGATAAAATAAAGGCTATATTTGTAAACTATGTACCCACACATGAATTGGTCCAGCAATACCATATTTATGGAGACATGATAAAATATTTAGGAGTATGGATTAAAAAGGATTCTGTTATGGCAGCCAAGGGTATGTGTGAAGAGACTAAACAAAAGATAATATAAAAACTGAGAAACTGGAAGCTCTTGTTTATGTATATGAAAAGGAAGATACAAGCAGTGAAAATGTTTTTATTCCACTTAGTTTTATATACAGGTCAGGCATATTTTTCTTAACCACAAGAGAATTTGTGGGCAAGAATTAATAAAGAGTCAAAGATATTTATCTGGGAAGGGAAGAAGGCAAGGGTGAATCGGGATACGTTGATCCTCCAATGGAACAAGGTGGTTCAGGATTACTTGGATTGAAATGATTCTTTAGAGCTACACAGTTAAGGCTAATATATAGAACAAAGCAGAAAACAGTAATTCGGAGTGGAAAGAGATGATGATGATTCACAGGGAAATTCAAGAAATATGGAGAGAATGGGAATTTTGGATGTAGATCCTTAAAGACAATAACAACCATGCAAAATATTATATACATAGGTTCATAGGTGTGTACTAGGCTAATGGCTCTGGGGCCTTTACAAGCCTAGCACATAGGATTACCCTGGCATCGTGCCACCCGACCTTAGTTCCCAGTGCCTCTGTTGAGTAGAACCACTGGAGTTATTATTTTCTATTTCCCATCCAGTTATCAAGATTTCTCTTGAAGAGGGTCAGTGAGGTGCTCTGCTTGACATGTATGGGAAGTCTATTCCATAGCATGGGCAGTCTCTGGGTTATGAACCTGTCCCTCCAGCATGTTCTGTTGATTGTGGTAATGAGGTTGGGGTCTCTGGAATGTGTGGTACAGAGGGATTGGGATTTCTTTAGATGTAGCATTTCTAACAGAGCTGGGTCAGACATGGCTTTGTAAGTCAAGCAGAGATCGCCTCTAAGTAGGTGATATGAGACAGAGAATAGTTGGAGTTTTTTGAGTCTGTCCATATAAGACAAGTGTTTAAGGCCTAGGATCCTCTTTGTGAGGTACGTTTTCAGCCTCTCCAGTTGTTGCAGGTGTCTAGTGAGGTGCATGCCAAATGGGGCATTGTACTCGACGACTGGCCTAATGAGGAAAGAGTAGAGGGAGACAATGACCTCTTTCTTTCTGGAAACAAAACCCTTAGTAATGAGATATGCCATATAGAAGGACTTTCTGACCACTGTGGCAATCTGGTGATCAAAAGAGAGGTTGCTGTCAACCTGTATTCCAAGATCTCTTATAACGCCTTCTGTGTTCAGTGGACTACCATCGATGTGGTAATTCATGGCAACCAGGTTTTTCCCAAATGGGATGAAGACACATTTTTTGGCATTGAGCTTAAGGCAATGGTTCAGACACCAGTTGTTGGTCTCAGTGAGGCCTTTCTGTAGGATGTCAACATCACTTGAGGAGTTAATAGTAGCTCCCAACTTGCAATTGTCTGTGAACTTTGCCAGCCAGAGTCCCTTCATGTTGGCCTGGATTTCAGAGAAGTAGATACCAAACAGGAGAAGATACAGGACTGAACCCTGTGGGACTCCACTCATGACTGGTCAGCAGTCTGACTTGGAGTCAGCTACTTTTACACTGTGGGTTCTATCTGTGAGCCAGTTTGCAACCCATCTAGTGATATAGGGGTTGATGCCTAGCTTAGTGAGTTTTTCTATGATTCCTGAGAGGGGAATGGTATCAAAGGCCTTGGCCAGATCAAGGTAGGCTGTATAAACCACCTTGTCTTCATCCACAGCTCTGGTGACTGACTCAAAGAAGTCGACCAAGTTGAGCAGGCATGATCTACCCTTCACAAAACCAAACTTTGTGGGATCCAGAGATTGGAGATTCCCTATATCCTTGTTTATTAGGTCCATGATGATGCGTTCCATAGCTTTGCATATCAGACTCATCAGGCTAATTGAGCAATAGTTCCCAGGGTCTGTAGTCACTCCTCCTTTGTGGAGAAGGATGGCTGTAGCAGTGCACCATTCGGTAGGGACAAAGCCTCAGGTGAGGCTGTGACTGAACAGGACACACAGGTGAGGTGCCAGTTCACTCTGCATTCTTGGCCTTGGACAGTGCTGTTTTAACCTGTGCAGCAGTAATACTGGGTGCCTGGAAATCTACTGGTATTGTGATCGGTCCTTTGGAGGGAGGGGTAAAGTTGGTACTGAATCTGTCGGCCAGTATATTTGCAATATCTGTTGGCTCAGTATAGGAGGTAAGATTGTGCAGTAGCTCATAGCAAATTTGGGTATTGCTTTGGAGATTCTTTACATAACTATAGAAGGCCTTGTGGTTGTCCTTACTATCTGCTGCAGTTCTGTTTTCATAGCTAGCTTTAGAGGATTTTATGAGGGATTTCAACTTTTTGTTGAGGCTGATAAGCGAGCTTTTCCAATCTTGGGACTTCACCTTATTCCACATCAGTTTCCTCATTCGGTTGTACAGTTTGTTTATGGCAGAGGACTACCAGATTGGCTTCCTTTTTTTGGAGGTGAGCATCTTGGTTCTATTGGGTATGGCGAGATCCATGCATTTGTGTACGTGTACGTACAGTGCATCTGTGTATGATTCGGCAGTCATGCAAATATTCTTCATTTGCATGTGTGCCATGAGGTTAGCCACCTCTGTTTTTAGGAGCCCAAAGTTAACTTTGGAGAAGTTTTTCATGGTGGTTTCCTTTGGGAGGGGGTCATTGGAGGGATGCGGATTTCCAAGGTGACTAGTTTGTGGTCAGATCTAACCAGGGAGGAGTTGACTATTGGTGTAGAGCAAAGGTCACCCATGTCAATAATGACCAGGTCAAGGATGTTGTTATCTCTAGTGGGGGTAAGAACAAGCTGGTCCAGAGCATTGGAATTAATGAATTCCAGGAAACATTGGGCAAGTGTTTTGGTACATGAGTGGTTTTCCCAGTTAATGGAGTGGTTGTTGAAGTTACCCAGTATGAGAGTGTTAGGTTGGACCCTAATATTCTCCGGGGTACTTAGGAACGTGGAGTATGAGTCTTGGGACATTGGTGGGACCTATAGCAGGCTACAACCTGAATCGCTGTCTTACCCAATGTTAGCTGCACCTGAAGTATCTCTGATGCTTTATGTTGGACTACCAGTCTGAAGGTGTGTGCATCCTTTATGAATATGGAAACACCACCACCTTTGGAGTTTCGGTCCAAGTTCTGGGGCCGAAAGGTGTGGAATGAGTTATAGCCTGGTCGTGCAGGGGTGCTTTCTGCTGCCTTGAACCAGGTCTCTGTTACAGCACAAATGTCGATGTTCTCCATTTTAAGGAGTGCTTCGAGTGAGTGCATTTTGAGATTTAGACTGAGCAGCATGACCCTCAGATTGCATTGGTTTGTAGCTGTTACGGTGGTAATTTGGTCTTTGTAACACTGCCTAAAAAAGGCATTATATGGGTGGCAAGAGCCTTGGCCAGTATCCGGAAGCCCAGGAGTGACAGATGCAGGCCATCTCTGGCAAAGCATCATGGTCTGTCGACCTTGTCATCCCAGGCAGACAGATACTGGATCCCCTTAGAATGACACCAGAAGCCTAGCCAATTGTTGATGTCAATCATTTCAGGACTATTGCCCCTGGTATTCCAGATACTGGCTAAGGCTCTTGCAGCCCCTATAGTGCCTTTTTTAGGCAAGGTTCAAATGACAAATTCACCACCGTAACAGGTGCAGGCAAGAAAAAACTGAGGGTAATGACACTCAATACTAGAAGTCTAAACATCAAAATGCACTCACTCGAGGCACTCAAAATGGAGAACATCGATATCTGTGCAGTGACTGAGACCTGGTTCAAGGCTCCAGACAGCACCCCTGCATTACCAGGCTATAATTCATATCACACCTTTCGGCCATCTAACCTGGACCGAAACGCTAAAGACAGAGGTGTGACCATATTCATTAAGGATATCTACACCTCCAGGCTAGTTGCTCAACATAATGCATCCGAGATTATCTAAGTGCAACTAGCTCTGGGCAAAACTGCAATCCAAATTGTAGCTTGCTACACATCCCCCACCATGCCCCAAGATTCCACTCCTCTTTTCTTGACATACTGGAAAATATTAGGGATCAACTAAACACGCTAATAAAGGGCAATTTCAACTACCCCAACATTAACTGGGAAAACTACTCATGTACCAAATCCTTCGCTCAACGCTTTCTGGAATTCATAAATTCCAGTGCCCCAGATCAACTTATCCACACCCCCACCAGGGGCAACAATATCCTACACCTAGTCATTACCAACATGAGTGACCGGTGTTCCACACCTGAAGTCAACTCCTCGTTGATCAGATCCGACCATAAACTAATCACCCTTGATATCCACATCCCACCCCCACCCCCCCACCCCATTAAGGAAACCACTGTAAAAAATTTCTCTCACCTTCTAGCCCTCCCTCAGGGGTCCACTCTCTATACAGTAACCCTTTGTCCCAGTATACAGATTCCCTCTTCCCTTGAGAATCAGGTGCCTCACTAGCTACCTGCCTCAGGCCTTGTAATGTAGGGTCTGAGAGCTGAGCCTGTGTCTACTCTCTCTTTGTAACCCTTCCCAGCTCCCCTTCCACAGGAAGTCTGGCATCCTCTGACAGTGGTGCCTCACTGTCAGCCTGAGTACTACTACTCACCTCTACCTTTGCAGTCACTCTGTCCAAGGGAGCATCAGTACCCACAAGCAGCTCTGGCTCACCTTCAGTCTCACTGCTACATTGTAGCTCCCTCCCTGAAGTAACCACCTCCACCAGTCCTGGCTGCAAGTATGCAGTCTGTCTGGGTCTCCCCCAGGCTACCAGACCCACATGCTTGTCTCGAGGCCTGACTGCATGTAACTGCATAAACACATGGTACTGCCTCATCAAAATCTTTCCCTATCAAGACATCTGCAGGATGGAAGTTTGGTACCCCGGTTGTCTCGAGACAACCTACTGTTGGCATTTTGTCATTCCCACTTACTGGCTTTCTCACCTTTTCTTCCCCACCTTGCCTCCATGGACATCTATATGCCACATGGCCCCACTGGTTGCATTCAAAACATTTAACCCTAGGTTGTGGACGTGTACCTGGACTAGTGGCTTCCCCTGCTACTGGCAGATACTGCTGGGGTAGTCTGGGCTGCCCACCGTGGGTTCCTTTAGACCCATGAGTAATACTGGGGGTCCCTTTCCTGTGCAGGGATGCCCTGCTTGCTAGTTATAGGTCTCCCATGTCTCCCTTTTTCCCCAATTCATCTGAAGAAGCACATTGTCTATCAACTAACCAGATCCTCATGTCCTCAGGCAAAGTGCTAAGGATTTCTTCCCTCACCAAAAGGTCTGCCAGCCCTTCAAAAGTGGCGACCTGACATCCACTTACCCATCTATGAAAATAAGTGCTCAGTTCAGCAACATATTCACACACACTTTCATCTGCCTTGCGTCTATGCTCACAAAGCTTTTTCCTATAAGCTTCAGGTGTTAGCTTAAAAAATTCTAGCAAACAATTCTTAACAGCAGTATAATTTAAGAAATTGTTGTCTGACAGTTTGGAAAGTACATTTACACCTTTACCATGGAATAAGGGGATCAGGAACCATACCCAGAGCATTTGGTCAACATCATACTGTTTGCATACCCTCTCAAACATATGAATGAAACTATCAAAATTATCCCTCTCTGTAAACTGCAGAAAAAATGTACTGACCTTTTGCGCTTCTGGGGTCCAGTTGCTCCCTTCCCCATTACCTCCATGACTCTGGCAAAGAGTCAACATCTCCTTTTCGCACTGCCTCTGCTTCTCCTTGTCCTCAGCTTCCAGGCGTAGCAGTTTCTCATTTTCCTCAGCCTGTAGACATCTCAGTCTCTCTGCTGCTTCTGTTTCCCAATGCCTGGCCTCCATCTCAAGTCTCTTTAATTCCAGTTGGATTTTTAAGTTCTCCACATTCTCTGAGTGTTGTACACCTCCACGACCAGTATGATCATCCTCCTGATTGTTGTTTTCTGATGCAGCTGTGACCAAAGCTGCAATCATATCTGCCTTAGTCAGGTTTCCATGTACTAGTCTCTTAGCTTGGCACATGTCAGGCAACTGGCTCCTTGTCAGCTTGCCATACTCCTCTGCTGACATGCTTGCCTGCTCTCACTGACTAACTAAGCTAACAAAAGAAATAAAACAATTGTGATCTGAACTCTGTATATTCACTGCGTAGCTGATTTAGAGTACAAAAACACCTTTAGCGATCACTGTACACAAGCTACAGGAATTCACTATCCACACCACTACAAGCCAATTAATATCTGATGTGGCTAACTCACCACTATTAAACAATTAATATTTGATGTGGATATCCCACCACTGCTAAACAATTAATATGTGGTGTGGATATCCCACCACTAACACCAGTGAAGGGAGTGCACATTGGGGAGATAGCAAGCACACACACAGTAAAGTACAACTTCCCTTAAGAGCACACAGAGATCACAGTCAGTCTGGGTCTGGTTTCTCCCTTTCTCTCCAGAGCCCCAGTAAGAGTCCCCACTGGCACAGCTATAGGGTCCAGATCTCAGTCTAGTGGTCAAGCTAAAACCTCCAGAACCCTCTCTGTCCAACCAGTGTTTTGTGTCCCTGCCCAAGTAGCTGACACACACACTTTGAGATCTGATTTATATACAAACACACAGACACTCCTGGGGAAGGCTAGCACAGGCTCTCCAGCTGTGCCCCCTTTCAGCCCAAACTATAAGGTAGTAATTACTGCCACCAACCACTAATATCAGCTACTAATAAGGCCCTTACAAAAGGGTGTCCAATTTTACTGTGCAATATTATCCAATTAGTAAGTGTGACTGAGCAGCAAGACTATTGGAGTGGCTTGGACAGTATCAACAAATGCATGCAAGTACTCTCTAAGAGCTTAAATTATCTCTACACAAAACAGCCACAGTTGAAAGGTTTAAAATATTTAATAATAAATAATAAAAACACAAGACAATCCAACACAGTGCTAGTCAAGAGTTTAGAAATCATAGGAAACTTTAAAACAATATTGTTGTATAGTCTGACAAAATATAGAAAACAGCTAGTCTAATCTTACTATTTTTTATCTATTTCTAAGATAAATACTAAAGTCTAAGATCCTACTTACATGCAGAGCAAGCAAGACCTGGTGATGTTGTCAGTTCTGAAGACAAAGTCTTAACTTGTCAACACATCACTCCTGACTCATTTTAGATTACATCATTCTTGACACTTCTCTGGTTTAATTTCCCAGGCTAACAGAAACTCAGAGTTTAACATATCTTTGTAATTTTGCACCTGGCCAGGAAGCCACAGCAATAAAAGGCATTATAAATGTAAAATCTAACAATTAACTCTGGTCCCAAAACAATAGAAAGAATTTGCTGGTCCAGACATCACAACAGTCATACAATGTTTGACTTATCAGCTTTCTTCCAGCAGAGTACACTGTGGTTACATTTCTGAAGCTCAGTACAACACATAGTTTAATTATAACATATAGTTCTCTTTTACATTTGTAAAACCAGCATGTGGATTATATTAATATTTACAAATCACATTTAATTATTTACAAGGGAGTCATGGTGGTGGTGCTGCGGTAGCGTTGTCGCCTCACAGTAAGACGCTGTCCGGTTTGATTCTCAGCTAAAGCGTCTTCTGTGTGGGGGGCATGCATGAATGGGCGTACCTTCGTTGAAGGTTGTGAGTCAGGACTGGTAACTCGGCACGTAAAAATCAACTACCAATCATTAGCGGACCGGAGTTCCGCTGTGGCGACCCCTAACCGGGAAAAGCCAAAAGACACACACATACACATTTAATTATTTACAAGATTTTATCTGGCTGTGCTGGCAGCCTTTCAGTTTTTCACACCCTCCAATGATGTAAACTATATACTGGAATTGATGCCGAAATAATTTATAGTCATTTACAAGAAAACTCAACCATGGCAATAGAACAAAAGAGAATTAAAAGAAAGGTCATATGGAACAAATGATCTTTTGTTGTTAAATAAAGTCATAATGGAGAATTGTAAAAAGGGAAAGAATCTAAGTATGGCACAGATAGATTACAAATAAACACCTGACAGCATCTCACATCCATGGATAAAGGAGTGCTTACAGGTGTATAAGATACACCCTACATTGATCAATTACATTACAGTGACCATGAAACAGTGGCAAAGTACTTTATAGCTAAGCCAGGATAAAGGACAAATTATTATCCTAGGGATAAAAATTCAAAGATGGATGTTCCAGGGTGATTCTTTGTCACCCCTTAGGGTTACCACCTGTCCCACTTTGCGAGGGACAGTCCCTCTTTGGGCAGTTGTGTCCTGCCAAAAAAATTGTAAAAATGGCAAATGTCCTGAGATTTTAGGACAAAATTATTTCATATATTTTATGTAATAGTTGCATAAAACAGTTATTGTGCATCTGTAACACCTTAAATATTATAAGAAACAGAATATGCAACTAAAATGCTACAAGAATAAGCTTTTACTTAGGCAAAAAAGTGAAGTTCTGTCCTTTGTACTGGCCATGGGTATGTTTTGGCCTGCAAAATCTGACGTTTGTACCAGAAATGTCCCACTTAGGGCATTTGAAAAGGTGGCAACCCTATCACCCCTGCTCTTTTGTCTTGCCCACAACCCATTAAGCTGTTTACTTAGCAGCCTAGGTCATGGTTACAATTTGAAAACAACAAAATGTAAATACTTCTCATCTTCTTTTTGTGGATGATTTAAAACTGTATAGTTCATCAGAAGAGGAGCTGAAAGCATAACCGCGCATGATCAAAACTTTCTCAGATGATATAAGAATGCCATTTGCTCTTGATAAATGTGCAAAAGCAACATTTAAAGCAGGAAAGCTGTAGCACCAAGAAAATACCTGTCCGGGACAGGAATGTGATATAAAGGAACTCGGGCAGGAGGGAGTGTATTAACATTTGGGAATTGATGAAGGATCAACAATAAAACATGAACAAATATGAACAAAATTCAGTAATATTTTAGAAGACTAAAATTAATACTGAAAACAGCCCTGATATCTATGAACAAAGTCCAAGTTATAAAACCAATTTGACCTTCCTGCCTTAACTTACAGTTTTGGGGTGATTGACTGCCCCAAAAGGTATTGGATCAGTTGAACAAAAAAACAAGAAAAATGCTTCATGTTTATCAAATGACATATAAAAATCAGTAAATACCAAGATTATATATTCTTCATTCTGAACAGATTACATGTATAGATCTGCAGTCGTGGGACTGCAAACATATCTGCTGACCACACAAGATCCAAACATAGTGAAAGTTTTAAAACACAAGGAGAACAAGTTTAAGATGACTTCCCTGCTTAGTTTAGCAGAAGCATATTGGTTTCAAGCGAGAATGGAAATCAAACAAGAAGTAAACAAAAATCAGGCAGCAATTGAATGTGCCAAAAATAACAAAAGAAAGAATATAAGAAGGATCAGATGAGGAAGCAAGAAAAGTGGAAAAAGGCATAAATACAGGTCCAACTACTGAAAACTCCATGAACAACCTCACGACAATCAGGATATGGGTCAGGAATGGTTAAGGAGAAGTGAATTTAAACCAAACGATGAACAGTAAATATTTGTGGCCCAGGATAGTGGACTATGCAGACATTGGTCTGCAAAGTTGATTGAACATGTGGGAGAAACAAACAATTGCAGGTTTTGTAAAACAGAACTGGAAACAGTTGCATATCTTGTTGCTGGGTGTGATACACTAATGGCAGAGGGCCTGTATACTGAAAGGTATAAAAATGTGGCAAGATTTTTGCACTGGAGATTGAGCAAACATTAAAATACTGAAGTACTAAAAACTCAAAATACTTTGAGAAATTAAAAAGACAAAATGTTCATCGTCTGGTGTTACCTTGATAAGATTTGGAGCCCCCCCAGTAGTGGTATGTGAAATTACATTCTGCCTGGCCTTGCTTCCACTACGTGCTATCATCACCCACAGAAACTTTTAGATAAGATAAACAAATATGAAAAAAAATATTATGTTAACTGCAGTTCATTTAATCACAGTAGTCAACCAAAAAACAACTTGCCATATCCTCTGCCATTGTCACATACTTCTTTACTGCTAGTACCAAAACATCAGATTCATCACACATACCTATTCCTGTCCTTTGTACACTGAAATCTTGCTAGTAAATTAAACAGTTATTCCCCATGTATGTACAGTCAGTACACTACAATTCAGTAATATTCATTGTCTATAATGAGTACTGAATTCCACAGGTCAAAAATGCCACTTCAAAATGTCAAAGAAAATTACCACTTAGGCAATGGTATCAACACATACACATTGTACATCAAAAATCATGCAAGTTCATAGGTTCATAGGTTAGTACTAGGCTATCAGCCCTAGGGCCTATACAAGCCAAGCCATAACAATTCCCTGAATATTTCTTCCCACATTATTTACTTTCCTGGACCCCTGTCTAGCAGGGCGACTGACGTGATCCCTGGGGTGAATTTCCTTTCTCCCATCCAATCGTCAAGGTTCCTCTTGAAGAGGTCCAAAGAGGCACTCTGCTTGACATGTATGGGCAATCTATTCCAGAGTCTGGGGAGTCTCTGGGTCAGGAACCTATCCCTCCAACATGTTTTGTTTATTGTGATGACAAGGTTTAGATCCCTGGAGCGTGTAGCTCTGAGGGATTGGGATTTCTTTAAGTGTAGCATGTCCAACAGCTCTGGGTTTGACCTTTAAAGCAATATTAAAATAAATTTTAAAGTGTCTCATACAAAATAATAATTTGTAAAAGTTTTTCTTACTTTACTATCTCTATGGTTCTACTGATTTTGTCGTCTATCACAGCTATTCAGGAATTAATATGGTCGTGCTCAACCTATTAGCAAAAATTCAAGGCCATTTACATGTATTATATACAAATTAGGCTAATTTATATGCATGTCTATGAATCATAGTAGTATGCAAACATGTCCTGAGGTATATTAGCGAAATCCGGCATTTCACAAATTGTGAACGCACTTCCAGCATCACGTGAACTAATTCCAAAAACATATGGACATTCTGCAGATGTTTCCAAAGTCCACAGCACACTGCAGCTATCCCAAGTTTTCCAAAGAAACGTACAGTTGGATGTAGACTAGCCAAAATATGAAAGTACTTTAAAAATTCAAAATGAATTCATCTGAATGACAGGTTGACAGTGATCTGAAGATTAATCCCTGCCCATCCAACATTTTCTGTCACACCCTAGCAATTCAAACATATCATAAATTTATAAAGAAAAAAATCAAATTCATATTGTCATTTATTTCCCCCATCCAAAAAATAAAAATTAAAAAAGTAAAATTTTTACTCTACTACATGACATATATTGATGTTAGGGTAGAAAACAAATAATTTTATCAATAGGTATTAATGATGCAAGTTATTAACCACATATTTAAAAAATTATGGCACATGGAAAGGACAGGAAGTATTTTTCCTTTAAGAAAAATCACTATGTGACAAATCGATTTTGATTACACCAAACTTGCAAATAATTTATTTTTTATTTTTATTTATATTATTTATTTAACATTTGTTTACCGGGAAAGTCTGACTGGGACAGAGCCCATTTTCAATGGAGGCCCAGAGAGAAATGCTCCAGATGCATGTCTTTGGAATGTGGGAGGAAACTTACATGAATGCATGGAGGGCATGCAGACTCTGCACAGAAGGCACCCCAGCCAAGAATCAAACCAGAGAACCTCTTGCTGTGAGGTGACAATACTAACTGCTGCACTACTGCACCACGCAATAATATAATAATATTAATATGCACTACAATTAGCATGCTAGCAAAAGGGTTTGGTCAAGTTAATGTCACACTCAAAAGGGAGTAGTTCTCTCTCTCTGCTTAATACATCCCTCACCATACTTTCCTCATTCTTATTCAGGATGTTCGAAAGATGGCAACTCCCATGAAGGCACGAGGCCATGCTCCTAGCTGGTTTGATAAAGAAACCCTGATCATGCTTTATCTTTTGCATGATTTGTACTTGGAGAAGATCGAGGCATGCACGAGACATAGCACTTGGAAAAATATCAATATCTGTCAGGAGTTGGCAGGTATAACCCACTCTGGTCAGCAGTGCAGTCACAGGTATGAAGACCACAGGGCTGACCATCTGGTCAAGTGGGTTGACCAGGTTACAATAAGAAGGCCAGAGTTTTATAATAAGTAAAATATGTTTCTTAACTGAATCGTGTGTGTGTGTGTGTGTGTGTGTGTGTGTGTGTGTGTGTGTGTGTGTGTGTGTGTGTGTGTGTGTGTGTGTGTAAGGTTAACACATTTGCATAAATACATGTATTTGTAAAGACAGGTATCTATACCTGAAAATATTAGTTGTACTGCTATTATGAAATGCATAGGAAATAAGGAGCATGTCTGTAATCATGCACACATCCTTTAAACTATGTTAACAGATTATAGTAATAAATAGAACTGTCAGGTAAGAATATTAAAATAATAATCTATATAAGTAACTTTAAATCATGAACTACTTTACAGGTATCTGTAATGGTGACTGGTTACATAAAGTTATGAAATAAGAATTGCAATTATTGTACAGATTTATAATTTTATACCACTGTAGGGAAAGAGTTGCACTAGATAACATTGCATGAAGCCTGTTTTGAGTAAGCCACACAAATATAACTAAAATAGTAGCTTAACACAGTTGTTGGTTCAGAAGTACTGTATTTCTAACTGCATGGATATCATGGCTGAAATCTCACACACCACACCCTACTTAGACTGCAGGTTGGGGGATGAGGTGGGGGTTACCGTAAGTGAATAACCAGCACAAAGTTTTCTGAGATCATGTTGATTTTACTTCAGTATTACTTAAATCAGGCACAGTTGCGCCAAACAGAAAATGAACACTTCCTTGAATTGATACACATCAGCATTTGCACTTTAGCTATACCAGAACAAAGGGTTAAATGCATTTTGAAAATGACATTCAAAACACCTTTCATATTTTAATATTTTCCTATTAAATGTAAGGGTATATTAGTACAGTTTTGTACTAATCCATACAAGTACACATATATAAGTGAAAAGAAAAAAAGGAATTAATGTTTAGACAGCATTACAAACATAGTTATATTCATATGCAGAAGAAACCCAAATACAGGCCTTCTCTCTTTTAATTACAGCTGAGGAATAAATTAGATACAACAGCCAGCAGCAAAAGAGAAAATCTGAGTGACTGGCTGACCTTTCTGTTAAGTATAACAAGTGTCTCAGAGAATTTTGTTTCATACTAGTCTACACTATGTATAATAAATCATTATAATACTTTAATTCATCCATCCACGTTGTGCAGCGGTAGCGTTGTTGCTTCACAGCAAGAGGTTCTCCCGTTTGATTCTCGGCTTGGGTTGGGAGTGCCTTCTGTGTGGAGTCTGCATGTCCTCCCCATGGTCGAGTGGGCATTTGAAAGGCATGCGATGAATGGGCGTGCCTTCGTTGAAGGTTGGGCGTCGGGCTGGCAACTCGACACCATAAAAAACAACTGCCAATCATTAGCGGACCGGAGTTCTGCTGTGGCGACCCCTAACCGGGAAAAGCCGAAAGACAAACAACATCCATCCACATCCCTCCATCACTTTAATAATAACAGAAAAAGTGAAAAAAATGTTTTTAGAAGTGACTTCTGTATTACTTCTAGGGAAAATATTGTTAGAACTTTCACAAATGAAAGAAATGCAACTGAAGATGTGATCAAGAGAAAACCTGATTAATTGCAATAATTACAAAGAAAAACACACACGGAGCTGTAGAACTGCTAGAACTTTAATCTGTTCTGGTACCTCGGCTCAAAAAAGCCTACAAAGGAATAATTTCACAAACATTCAGCAGTACAATTTATACCACACTTAATTAATCAATCAATCAATAGAATACAAAGTGATTTTCTTTACCATTTAAAGGTTGGTGGAGAATTTATGGCCTATTGTTTGCTTTAATGATGAATTAGGTAATCTGTTTCCTAATAAGATAACATTCTCCTATGGAAGGTATCAAAATTTAAGAGAGTTACTCAATGTTAGATATAATAGATCGGTGGGTGGAAATATAGGTATGTTTAAATGTGGGAAGTGCAGAGTGTGTGGCAAAGTTAAAAATATTTCAGGCACTAAAATTAATGGTGTTAGGTATGTGGCCAAGGATAGGTTTGATTGTCTATCTTGTGGGGTGGTATACATTCTTGGTTGTTGATGCTTGCCCCCTAGATGGTATATTGGCCAAAGCAAGTGTATGGTTAAAATCCTTATCTTGGAACATTTGGGCAATATTAGGAATTGTAAACTAGATAGTCCCATTGCTTATTATATTCATAAAATACATGCGGGGCAGGATGATTCCTTCTGTTTTTATGTGTTAGCTAAGCCCTCTTGTCAAAGGGGTGATAATTTTGCACAGAAATTGTTAGAAATGCAAAGTAGATTTATTCTTAATCTAGTTACACTTGCTCCTAAGGGTTTGAATTTAGATATTAACTTAAATTTATAAATAGACCTTGTTATTTATAATGTTATTTATTTTTATAAATATTTCTGATGGGTGATTTGATACATGGTCTCTTTAAATGAAAATCTCTTTGTATTCTATTGATTGATTGATTAACTAAGTTTGGTATAAATTGTACTGCTGAATGCTTGTGAAATTATTCCTTTGAAGGCTTTTTTGAGCCGAGGTACCAGAACAGATTAAAGTTCCAGCAGTTCTACAGCTGCGTGTGTTTTTCTTTGTGGTTATTAGTACATTTTGTTTTGGCTAATTGGAATAATTTGTACTATTGTTTAAAAGGAACAAATGAGTGCTTCTGTTTTCAACACTGATGAAGGCTAAGAAATTATTCTAGCCGAAACCAGTCTGTTCTTTTGTTTTTTTTTTTCATGTAACTTAATAAATATATTTTTATATTTGTTACAGCATACAGGTGCTGGCTCATTATTTTCTGATATTTTGTCTTTTGGAGCCATGCATTCACCTACGTGCAGGGACTTGTTTTGTAATTGGAATAATTACCAAGATTTTTTTGGTACTATATTCTCTGTATTGAAAGTACATAATCTGAGAGCAACACACACCCCTTCAGAAAGTCACAAGCCCTTGCCATTTCAATTCATCACAAGTACGCATAAGCACTACTGTTATTATTCTTCCCAGGTACAAAAGCACTTCCCAAATCAATATCCCCATTGCACACATAAGTGCTTCCCAAATCACCCCATTGTATGCATAAGCACTTCCCAAATCACTACCCCCATTGGATGCATAAGAGCTTTTCAGGTCACTACCCCCATTGTATGCATAAGCACTTCCCAAATCACTATCCCCATTGGATGCATAAGCACTTCCCAAGTCACTCCCCCACTGTATATATAAGCACTTCCCAAATCACTATCCCCATTGTATGCATAAGCACTTCCCATACACAAGTTTTACTTCAATAAACTTTAAATCTGCCATCCTCGCTGCTGCTGAGTCTGCTTGGCTGTGTGCGACAGCTCTGAACTATCCCCTCCACGACCCTGTGTCTTTGCCTGGGTTGTATCCCTCTAATTTCACTATTAGGGTGTTCCCCACAGAATACCCTTGGACTCGGTCAGGACATTGTCTTCTTCTACCACCCTCTACCACCAGAAAAAAGAGACTATCCCCGCCACGACCCTGTGTCTTTGCCTGGGTTGTATCCCTCTAATTTCACTATTAGGGTGTTCCCCACAGAATACCCTTGGACTCGGTCAGGACATTGTCTTCTTCTACCACCCTCTACCACCAGAAAAGAGACTATACCCTCCACGACCCTGTGTCTTTGCCTGGGTTGTATCCCTCTAATTTCACTATTAGGGTGTTCCCCACAGAATACCCTTGGACTCGGTCAGGACATTGTCTTCTTCTACCACCCTCTACCGCCAGAAAAAAGACACTATCCCCTCCACGACCCTGTGTCTTTGCCTGGGTTGTATCCCTCTAATTTCACTATTAGGGTGTTCCCCACAGAATACCCTTGGACTCGGTCAGGACATTGTCTTCTTCTACCACCCTCTACCACCAGAAAAAGAGACTATCCTCCACGACCCTGTGTCTTTGCCTGGGTTGTATCCCTCTAATTTCACTATTAGGGTGTTCCCCACAGAATACCCTTGGACTCGGTCAGGACATTGTCTTCTTCTACCACCCTCTACCACCAGAAAAAGACACTATCCCTCCACGACCCTGTGTCTTTGCCTGGGTTGTATCCCTCTAATTTCACTATTAGGGTGTTCCCCACAGAATACCCTTGGACTCGGTCAGGACATTGTCTTCTTCTACCACCCTCTACCACCAGAAAAAGAGACTATCCCTCCACGACCCTGTGTCTTTGCCTGGGTTGTATCCCTCTAATTTCACTATTAGGGTGTTCCCCACAGAATACCCTTGGACTCGGTCAGGACATTGTCTTCTTCTACCACCCTCTACCACCAGAAAAGACACTATCCCTCCACGACCCTGTGTCTTTGCCTGGGTTGTATCCCTCTAATTTCACTATTAGGGTGTTCCCCACAGAATACCCTTGGACTCGGTCAGGACATTGTCTTCTTCTACCATCCTCTACCACCAGAAAAAAGAGACTATCCCCTCCACGACCCTGTGTCTTTGCCTGGGTTGTATCCCTCTAATTTCACTATTAGGGTGTTCCCCACAGAATACCCTTGGACTCGGTCAGGACATTGTCTTCTTCTACCATCCTCTACCACCAGAAAAAAGAGAGTATGTCTACCTAGTCATGCTATATTACGTTTTAACTAAATGTTCCTGCTAAACTTTCAGACTGCCACTAGCTAAGCAGCCAGCAGCTACCCCTCCTTACTCCTTCATTTCCCCTCACAGTCTCCTCGGATGGCCACATAGGCTATCCTCTCTCCCCCTTCTAGTACAGCTCCACGCCTGGTAGCTCCCTTGTTTGCTTACTGCACTACTACTTTGCCCACTAGATGTTATACTTTTCTCATCCCTATTTGGGATATTAGTACTGACTTCTGCCTTACACTTTTATTCTCCCCTCCTTATACTAATCCTTTTCCTCCTTTACATCTCTGTCTCATCCTCTCCCCTGAGGATACTTTCTCTTGCCTTGATTCCCCCTTCCTTCCCTGATACTTTTTCCACTCTCCTCTGGTCTACTTTGTGTTTTGCTCACACGCTTTCTCCTTGGGCTCCCTACTTGCTTCTCCTGTCTCCTTTGAGCCCAGGTCTGTACTCCTGTTTTACCCTTTTTCACATACTATTGTATTTACTAGGCCCCAATATCTGTATGCTTTATTACCCTTAGATATTACTCCTGTTCCACATCCTACCCACTTAGCCTCTTATCTCCTTCCCTAGCCTATTGTTCTCTTTACTGAACCTATTACTATTCTATCCCTTTTCAGCCAGATCTCTGCACCCCCTTCCTTTCCGGTCTATACCTGCCTCCCTGTTATCTTCCCTCCCCCTCCCCCTTCTATTAAACTTCCTACTGCAACCTTATTATCCTATCCTTTCTTCAGCCAGGTTTCTTCACTCCCCTCCTTTTCCGGTCTATACCTACCCCCTACTATCTCCGCCTCCTCCTCCCTAGGGACTTCCTGTGGAAGTTTTTAAAGACTGCCCATGTCCCAAAGGCGCCATCTTTAAATCTGCCCTCCTCGCTGCTGCTGAGTCTGCTTGGCTGTGTGCGACAGCTCTGAAGTAAGTTTTAAGCTGTATATTGCACTCCAGTTTTTAGGAATTGTATTGTAACATTTCTAGTAGTCGGTGTTTAATTGCTGTTTATGTTACATGTGTTTAGCTTGTGCCATATTGCTGTAGTAACCTGCTATCTACCTATAACACTCCAAGTCAGGTGAAACTGATGATTATATGCTATCCCAGCTTATGTTCAGGTTAACGCGACTGTGTTTAGTATAGCCTTAGTTGAAGGACTGGATTTGTGCTATAGCGTGTGTACTTTTTCTAGTGTAGGACTGCTCTTTTACTGTCTGGATTTGTGCTACAGTGTGTGTACTCTTTCTAGTGTAAGCATGAATGTGTTTAGCACTTGGGTGGTACTGAATACATGGGACGGCTCTAGTACTGTTGTGTTCAGGTTGGTGGGAGTTGCGTTGATGCAGCCTCTGATATAAGACTACTCGTCTACCTCTGATACTGATAGAACAGCATGTTTACTATTACTAATCCAAACGCGAATGCGTTCAGCCTTAAGGTGGCACTAAATTGGTAGGATTGCAATAATATTGTTGGTGGACAGATTAACGCGAATGCGTTTAGTATAGTCTTTCTTGTAATGCTACTCCGCTACTGTCTGCATTGATTCTGTAGCACGTGGATCTTTGCTCAGCTATACGCGAATGCGTTTAGCTTTCAGGTAGCGCTACATAAGTGGGACCCTCTGATACTGATACCGATACTGCTTAAGCTGGTATAGGAACCCTTTACATCTCACGCAAATGCTGGTTTTGTATGCTGTGCTGTTCCAACCTATGAGTACTTACGGGCTGTGCAAACGTGAATAATTTTAGATAGTTTGGCTAGCTTTTAAAGTGACTGCTCTTGAATTTGTTGCTAACTTAGAAGTGAATGCGTTTAGTTATTAGGTTTGCCTTACATTGGGACTGCTCCTATCCTAGTCCTCACACCTATTGCTTTCACATATCATATTTCTGTATACGCAATAGCGTTCCGTGTTATGACTTGCTATTTACACCATCTACACCTCCTAAAGAGACTGGAAAGTGTTTCAATTGAATTGTTTATGTTAACGTGAATGCGTTCACTGCATTACTCGGGTGTGTGTGGTGATTTGCTGTAACACTAGGCTCTATATATTATTAGCTATACAGTTATTTATTTGAAATGTACTTTTCACCATTAATATGTACATCCTAATGAGTTATATCAACTATGTGTAACGTTGCTTTGCTTACCAATTGCATAACCTGTCTTTTATTGCATTTTGACTCTGAATTGTAACCCTGTATGTAAATATTGTACTCTAACATTATCTTTTTGTCCTCTCTCCCTCCTCTAACAGCTATCCCCTCCACGACCCTGTGTCTTTGCCTGGGTTGTATCCCTCTAATTTCACTATTATGGTGTTCCCCACAGAATACCCTTGGACTCGGTCAGGACATTGTCTTCTTCTACCACCCTCTACCACCAGAAAAAAGAGAGTATGTCTACCTAGTCATGCTATATTACGTTTTAACTAAATGTTCCTGCTAAACTTTCAGACTGCCACTAGCTAAGCAGCCAGCAGCTACCCCTCCTTACTCCTTCATTTCCCCTCACAGTCTCCTCGGATGGCCACATAGGCTATCCTCTCTATACAGCTCCACGCCTTGTAGCTCCCTTGTTTGCTTACTGCACTACTACTTTGTCCACTAGATGTTATACTTTTCTCATCCCTATTTGGGATATTAGTACTGACTTCTGCCTTACACTTTTATTCTCCCCTCCTTATACTAATCCTTTTCCTCCTTTACATCTCTGTCTCATCCTCTCCCCTGAGGATACTTTCTCTTGCCTTGATTCCCCCTTCCTTCCCTGATACTTTTTCCACTCTCCTCTGGTCTACTTTGTGTGCCCCGCTCCGCTCCCCACCCTACCCCCATATCCCACCCATCCCCAGGGGTCCTACATTTATATTTCTACAAGCCACACCTCCTACTACTGCTATCTTATCCAATTCACTGTCTCACAGATTGTGTACCTTCCTTCACTTAGTCACACCTACATATCACTTTAACCAACCCACCACTATCTCACTAAAGTCCTATACCATTACAGCCCCTTCCACTCTACCCCCTACTCCCACCACACACCCCTCTACAACATATCAGGAAACCCTACTTCACATACAACTATCTTATCATGTCTACAACTATCCTCCACTCACAACTTAAACTACCTATCACCTTCTTACTATTATTCCTTCTCATTACTACATACTTCTTAACCTCCTATGAACACTCCTTAACTATTTCTCTCTCACTTCCCTCAAAACATACTAGCACACCTACAACATACCTACCTTCATCCTATTTACCTACCTCATCACAAACCATATATCTACTTCCCAAATACCATAGACTATTTCATTGTAAACTACTAAAAACTAAATCAAAGAAAGTATTTGACACATCTCTAAAACACATATCCAAAAACTATGGTCTACTACTCCATCTACTTCAGGACGGTGACATACACCCCAATCCAGGCCCTCAACCTACAACTACTGAAACACACAGTCACCATATAAAAGCTCTCCTTCCTCCATCAACTATAACTACAAACATACTATCCTTGGCCCACCTAAATATACGCAGTATCTGTAATAAAGTTAGTCAAATACACACCCTACTAGAAGTACACAACTTTGACATTCTATGCTTATCAGAAACCTGGCTAAAACCATCTATTAAAGATATTGAAATTACCCCACCTGGATATAACATTGTTAGACTTGATCGCACCTCCAAGAAAGGAGGTGGAGTAGCTATCCTATATAAATCTAACCTGAAGCTTACTCTTCTTGACCTTGCTCTTACCCAAAACAATAATGTCGAAATAATCTGCTCTAGAGTTCAAATTAATACTACTAAATCAATAAACATCATTTGTGCTTATCTGCCTCCAGGAAGTAATATCCCCACATTAGAACAACTTCTTGAACAACTCTCAAATTACCTCCCTCAAGAAACACTACTCCTTGGAGACTTTAACATTGACTGGAAATCTTGTAGCAATGCTAACCCTACTTCCCATTTAAACCTTTTGGTTCCAAACAACTCATTGATAGGCCCACTAGAATAAATAAAACAAGCAAAAAGAAACCACCTTAGACTGGGTTCTTACAAACTCCCCTCACAAAGCTACAAAACTGGCATCCTTCCTGATGACCTTAGCGATCACTCCCTCACATATGTCATTAGAGCTAAAACTCATCAAAACTTACCTACCTCACATAGAACACTATATTCAAAGAAACAATTTAATCCCCAAAGATTTCAAACAGAACTCTCACAATACAATTGGACCCCTCTAAAGCACCTCTCTCTCAACAAAGCCGTAGAATATTTCAACTCAGCATTCCTTACAATCCTAAACCACCATGCCCCAAGTCGTACCATTAGAATAAAGACCAGAACAGCACCCTGGCTTACCTCTAATACTAAACAAAAGATCAAGCTTAAAAATAAATCTTGGAAGAAATGGCGCTCCTCTAGAAACCCAATAGACTATCAAACCTTTAGAGAGCTGAGAAACAAAACCAAAATGCTATTATTTCAGACAAAAAGAACTACTATGTAGAACTTCAGCAATCCACAAAAAGAACCAAAAGGTTCTGGTCTACTATCAATCATCTACTTACCCCAGGTAAAATAGTAACACCTAACCCACAGAATCTAGACCCTGATAATCCCTCTTTAATAGCCAATAACTTCAATAGCTTCTTTACTACTTCCATACAAACACTAGCAAGCCATTTATCCCTGATGCTTCCCAACTGATCTTAAGTAACAGCGACAAAGTGCTTCCGCCCCTTCAACTTCAACCCATACCCACCTCCTACATACAGTCGCTCTTACAAAAACTTAAACCCACTACCCCTCAGCAGATAAGCTTCCTGCTGAATTCCTTCAGGTAGCAGCAAAAGCTATAGCCTACCCTGTTTCGATCCTAATAAACAGATCCATAAAAGAAAGTGATTTTCCAGCAATCTGGAAGATATCACACATCATACCCTTACATAAAGGAGGCAAATCCACTGACCTCTCTAACTACCGCCCAATAGCACTATTATCTCCACTAGCTAAAATCATGGAAAAATGTATACACAAACAACTACTTAACCATCTCCTTCAAAATAACCTACTAGCAAACACTCAACATGGATTTAGACCCTCACATAGTACGACCACTGCACTACTTTCCTTTACTAACACAATAAACTGTAACCGTAATAATAACAAACTAACTGCTTCTCTTTTCCTAGACCTGTCAAAAGCCTTCGACATGGTCAACCATAAACTTCTCCTACACATACTAAACTCACTTGCCTTGGATTTTTCCTCCTTAACCTGGTTCTCATCCTACCTTGAAAACCGACAACAAGCAGTACTCTGGAAAAATTCTCTATCTGCTCTACTACCTATCTCCTTAGGAGTAGGATCAATATTAGGTCCACTCTTATTCTCTATCTTTATTAATGATCTTCAATCATCTATCCATAACACTACCTGCATACAATATGCAGATGATTCTACCATCATCTGTACAGCTCCCACCCAATCTGAACTCCAGTCACTCACACAATCTACCTTTTCAACCGTTGAACAATGGTTCTCAAAAAGATGTCTCCTTCTCAACTCCAAGAAAACAAAACTACTACTATTCTCACCTACCCACAAATCTCCTCAACTAAATTTTACTATTACTGCAGCTGACAATTCTCTTATCTCCCCAGACTCTACTACCAAACTGCTTGGTGTTACTATTGATAATAATCTTAACTATGATTGTCATATCAATAACACTATAAAAGCAGTAAATAAAAGATAGGTTCACTGTACAGAATAAAACCCTTCCTTACTCCAGAAGCACGGACCACCTTAGCTCAATCACATCTTATCTCCACCCTACTGTATGCTTCCTCTATTTACACCAATCTCTCTAAAGGTAACCTGAAAAAACTAACTACATCCTATCATAATATAGCCCGTTTTGCCACAGCATCCCAGTACAGAACTCACCACTGTAATAACTTAAAACAATTACAATGGTTAGAACTACCTAACAAGCTTATCTATCAACAGCTCTTAATTACACATAACATTCTTTATCAACCAACAAAAACACCAGCCCTCAGTAACCTCCTTACTCCCTACAAAAACTTGAAACAGTTGCGATCTGCCGAAAAGATACAAGTCACCACAACTAGAATTACAAATTCAGCAGGTAACAGTCTATTTTCAAACTCCATAGGGAAAATATGGAATAACCTCCCCCCACACATTACCTCACTAGACTCCTTTCAACTTTTCAAAAAACAACTTCTATTACATCTTAACAACTTCTGTCTCTGCTCCTGTACCAATCCAGACTAAATGACTTCTTCGCTCTTCAGCCATACCTCCCTACGTAAAAATCACTATCTTTTCCTGCTATTTCAAATGACTAAATTACTGTACAGTATGAATATATAGCTTAGACTATTTGTTTTTTACCTGTTTTTTTTTTTCGCTGTATTTTCTACTACACTAAAATGTATGCATTGTTGCTTAAATGTTTAACCTTGTTTTAATTGTGGAGCTTTTCTCCCCGGGCCTCCACTGAAAATGGAAATTATCCAGCTGGACTAGCCCGGTCAACAAATGTAAAATAAAATAAATAAAATAAATAAAAATAAAGATTTTACTGCAGTATTTCAGCAATGCATTAAATTACAAGTGAATGTCGGCAGCAGTGGTGCAGCGGTTAGTGTTGTTGCCTCACAGTAAGAGGTTTTCCGGTTTGATTCTCAGCTGGAGTGCCTTCTGTGTGGAGTCCGCATGTCCTCCCTGTAGTCGAATGAGTTTTAAAGACATGCAGGTAGGTGCATGTGCCTTCCGTGAAGGTCGGGCTCCCGGCTGGCAACTTGACACCATACAAACTCTACTGCCAATCAATCTGCAGACCAGTGATCCACTGTGGTGACCCCTAATGGGAGAAGCCAAAAGACATTGCTATTAAATTACAAGTAAACAGCATTGTGTGGATTTATTGTGCTTTTACTGTTTTGTCTCCCCCCGCCATTTTTTTCCTCTTTTTTTACTTTAATTATGCATTTCTTTCCCCTTTTTTATTTTGCTTCTCTTCTATTTATTTTCTTTTTTACAAGTTCAAATCCATCAGGAGCAGGCAATGTCTGTATCTCCCAGGCTAGGGACAGATCACCTTCTGCCCATCTGGGGACTTCCCTACAGGGTAGAAGTGGCAGCACCAGTCCTACAGGCACTCCGCCACATGGCAGCCTGGCAAGCCTCACAGAAAGGGGGCTTCAGAGTTTATTTGAAGACATGCTGATAGAGGTAGGGGACAAGAAAATTCAGATAGTTGAAGCCTGCCTTCAAGAGTGTAGAAGACATGCTCTCCAAGTTACTGCCAACCACTATGCCAACACATGCCCCTACCCCCTCAATATCAGGGTACTCCATTGCAACACCATCTGGCAGTGGACATGTTTAAGGCTCTGTGGACTAGGATTCCAGCCTGCACTTCCTCATCCCTTCTACATTTACTTTTTTCCTTCACCCTCTTCCCTATTTCCCACCCACACTACCCTCTTATAAAAAAATTGAAAAAATAGGGCGGTCTGTCCCCGCCCCCCCAACAAAAGCATAGTGCCCATCTTCTCCACCCTCCTCCAGCACAAACCCTCTTGATGTTTCTCTTGTGTATTTCCCTCTTTGTTTTGTCTCCCCTTTGCAGTCTTTCCTATAACCCCCTTCTATTCTTTAATAAAACCATCAGGGTGTCCACAAAAAGGATGCCTCTACATAAAAAATTATAAACACTTTTTCTTTTATAAAAAAAATTACTCTTGGCTACTGTGTAGTCAAACTCTTTGAGCATGACTGCTCTGAGCCACACCTGCCCACAATATGTGAAAACAAACAAAAGTTACAACTTACTTTTTTGCGAAGTAATTTGCAAGTTCTTAACGTCCAACTTACTCTTTTGTGAAAAGTGGGCATGTTTTTAAAAAAATGCTTCACTTTTCCATATTCATCACAAATGCCTTTTGCTGACCTTATTTGCATATCTGTGTAGCTCTGCTATTTGCACATAACTATAACGCATTTTCAAAGTTCCGGGCTATGAATACCACCCATAATTCAACCTCATTTCCATTTCTTATATGTTTTCTCTCTCATCTTAATTATCTTGTTCTTAGAGAAATATATCCTCCTGCTCTTACTGATGCTAAACTTTTTTACCTTTTTCTGCATTCAAACAATTTCATTTTCAAAACTTGACACATCCATTCTGCAGTCTTTCTACTGAATGCATCACTTCAATTAGTTTTACATAGTGACTGATTTTTCTCCCATAAGGTCTATTCCTCTTCTGTGCACTAGTTCAGATTGCAGTTTGCAGAATTATCCTCAGTAGTTTAACCTTTATAACCCCAAGAAAATTGCACATCAAAGCCAGTATGTTCCATTCCCTGGTAAGTCTGTTTATAGTCTACAACAATTGTTGTTCTTGAACATATGCTATAACTGATTTATTCACTAATGTTGTAGGATCAAAATTATTTCAGTCTGTTTCCTGTAAATTTAAGTCTCCAGCTACTATTATTTTTCCCTCCTGTGTTTCATACAAGAAATATATGAATTCCCCTAGTTCATTAGCACTTGACTTTGGTGAGCTATGCACATCAACAATTATAATCTGCTCAAGGGTTATCTTTATTGCCATAGTTATACAACCTGCAGTACTGGTGTTATTGTCAAATGTAATAATCACAGGTCGCATAATAATCTTTAAACCTTATCATAGCAACTCCACCTGAATTTTTTATTTATTTATTTATTTTTTTGGGTAGAATGCCTGTTAGAGTAAAAACGTTTATACCATGATAGAATTGTTTTTCAGTCATTGTTCTTTAACCATGTTTCACAAACATCACTCTTATGTGAAAGTAGCAAATTGTCTAATAAAAAGTTTATTAGTAGTGCTCCTAGCATTAATAACCACCACAGATAAATAAAATGGTGCTATCTGTGAACTATTACATTTCTGTCCTGGCAAAAATCCTATCTTGTGCTGGTCAAATATTGCAATATATCTGCTGTAAATCTTCCCTTGTCTTAACAAGTGTATGACATCCTGTTTAAATACATGTGTGCCTAATAACGTGGACAATCTACATATTTCCACTTTTTAAAATGGGCCACTTTTTTTCATGTAGGTATTTACCAAAAAATATTTTCATTCCTGCTGACCTGACTTTCCTTTCTAAATGGGATTTTTGAAAAATATGTACTAAAACCTGTACAAGCTATGTTATCTAACAGGACTTTAATTTCCCTACTAATAGTCAATGATTCCCTGAAGATAAGATTCATTTGAATCAACATAACAACAGTTTCTCACTTCCTTACCATAAGGCATCTTGTGTTTTTACTCCTGGCAAGCATAATACTCTTTAATGTTTATTATCCTCTCTGCAAATGTAAGTATTAGTATTAGTGCCTCTAATAATTGAATCTCCGATTACTAGTATATCATTTTTGATCAAATCTGAATAATTTCCCACTTCTAATTCAGTAAAGTCTGCTATTTCACTTGTTACAAAAGAATGATCTTCATCACAATTAGTCTTATTAATTTCATTGTTTTGCCACCTATTTCATTTGCAGGCATACAGTTCTCATCTTACTGTCTTTGTATTTCCACAGCCTGAGCCATATTATCACCTTCAGCTTGCTCCTCTTTTTCTTACAGTAATGTTCTTTAACATTTTCAAGTTCAGTTTATATTTCTTCCTTTCAGCCTGCCCCTTGCCTCCATTTCTAACCTGATGTGATTTTCCATAGACTGAATGTTTTCTGATTGAACAATGTTATTCCCTGTAATCCGTGTGTTACATAACAAAGCAGGGTCATTCTTAGTACATATTCACTTTGCATTATATAACTTAATCAATTTATTTGTTGTTGATGTTGTTTGTTGTGAACATCTGCCTTTCTTTTTTTTCTACATGCACTGAGTCTTCAGATTGCTGAATACCTGAATACAGAATTTCAAAGTTGACATCAGTAGAGTCATGTTTAATAGGAGTTTAGTGATCACTGTTGTCAGAGGAGACATCCTTTCCAAATTTTTCTCTATTTGTACTTTCCCTAAAATTATTTTATCACATCAGCCCAATCATTAATATATGTAGCAACAGTTTTCCAAGCTGTACCAGTTGCACAAGTGCAATCATTTTCAGTAAGTCTTGATTGACTATTAATAATAGTTGGGGTCGGTATGGTAGTTAAGATGTTTATCTAACAGGCACAAGGTACAATGCTGATTCTTACCTTTGTAAGAGAAAATTGACTAGGCTTAAAATGGCCCATAACCGCAGTTAGCCTAATATTTACCTATGAAACTAATCCAATTTTTAACACGAGGAATTCAAGTTTCCAATATTATCAGGTGCTACGTGTGTGTGTGTGTGTGTGTGTGTGTGTGTGTGTGTGTGTGTGTGTGTGTGTGTGTGTGTGTGTGTATATATATATATATATATATATATATATATATATACATGGATTCACTTTACATGCCCAACATTTTAAAACATCGATAGTCATATGGCTGAGACCATATAATTGACGTTTTCAAACATCGAACCTGTAAAGCAGAGATCTCCATGCAGTGCGGAATGGGTAATTATCTTTATTCCTTGCTGTTGTGCGATCTCGGAGTTGGTATATTTAAATAGCGGGGGGTGTGGGGTTGCAGAGGGGCTTGCCCCCCTGCAAAAACATCATAGAAAATTTTTTTGTTTTGTTTTGTGTTTGCTTTACAGGTTTGATGTTTTAAAACGTCGATTATATGGTCTCAGCCATATGGATTTTGAAGTTTTAAAATGTTGAGCATGTAAAGTGAATCTATATATATATATATATATATATATATATATATATATATATATATGTATATATATAAAACATTTTTGCTTCAACAACTCTTTATAAGAATCCATTCCCGGCTACAAATAATGATGGCCACTGTCAACCCTCTGCATGAAGGTGAAGCATTCACCAATCCAGGCATATATAGACCCATCAGCCTAACTAGCCTGATTTGCAAGGCCATGGAATACATTATCATGAACCACATTAGCAAGGACATTGGCAACCTCCATATGTTTGACCCCACACAGTTTGGTTTTATCAAGGGGAGATCATACCTATTAAATTTGGTAGACTTCTTCGAGTCAGTCACCAAAGCTATGGATGAGGGGAAGACAGTGCACACCACCTACCTTGATATGGCCAAGGCCTTCAGCACTATTCCCCACTCAGGCATAATAGATAAACTATCCCAGCTTGGCGTAAATCTGTATGTGACCAGATGGGTAGCTATCTGGCTCACTCACTCAAAATAGGGGAAGCTACCTCAAGTAGTAGACCCATAACAACTGGTGGACCCCAGGAATCAGTTTTGTGGCCCTTTCTGTTTGGGATATACTTCTCCAAGGTGCAAGCCAAAACCAGAGGTCTATGGCTGACCAGGCATGCAGATGACTGCAAGCTGGCTGCTGCCATCAACTCCCCTAGTGATGTAGACATACTACAAGAGGATCTTAGCCGAACAAATGACCGGTGCCAGAAACACAGCCTCAAACTAAATGCCAAAAAATGCATCATCATCACCCCCTTTGGGAAGAGTAACATCTCCAGAAGTTATCACATTAATAACGTCCTAAGCACACAAGCAGTTGTGAGGGACCTGGGCACCCAGGTCGACAGCAATCTAATTTTAGACCACCATGTTGCCTCCATTGTACGGAGAGCTTTCTACATGGCTCACCTCATTAGTAAGGGTATTTCTTCCAGGAACAAGGAAGTCATAACTTTTCTGTATTCCTCCCTTATCAGGCCCATCATCAAGTATAACATCCCTTTCAGCATGTACCTCAAGAAGCAAATACAGCAGCTGGAGAGACCACAGAGTTTTCTGACCAAGAAAACCCAGGGCTTCAAAAATCTATCCTACATGGATAGCCTAAAAGCCCTGTCTCTCTACTCCATCTCATACAGACTTCTCAGAGGTGATCTATGTCTGGCATACAGAGCAATCTCTGACCCCACCTTGATGAAATCACTGCATATCCGCAAGTCTAACTCCACTAACATGACCCGCACGCAAAACCTCAACTTGGTTTGCAACATCAATAGGACTTGCTGGCAGGATAGATTTGTATCCCAGAGACTCCCCCCATCTCTGGAATAGACTCCCTCTCCACGTCAAGCAGAGTACTTCATCATCCCTCTTTAAGAGGAACCTGGATGACTGGATGGGAAATAGAAAATACACCCCTGGGATTCCACCTGTGTCCCTGCTGGGCAGGGGCATCGGGTGCTGACTTGTAGGAACAAGGGCTAATTTATTGTCTGTATATAGGCTTATAAGGGCTTTAGAGCCAGTAGCCTAGTAACTTGCTATGATCCTATGATCCTAAAATAAAGAATTTAAATAAACATTGAAATCATTGACCACAGAATTCAAAGAAATTATAACAATTGTAATTTCAGTCAAACTGTATAAGAAAATCATGCATACAATATGCAAATAAATATTAGGTATATTGAACTAACCTTGTAGAAGGGGAAGTCAGTCATAAAGTAGCCATTCTGACCTGCTGTATCAGTTGTGATATCACACTAAAATGCTGGGAGTCCTTTATGCCACATGAAATAACTTATGCGCATTATCACTAGCAGTCGCACCTCATTATAATCAGATGTAAAAAAAATAAAATATAAATCAAAATAAATATTCTCCTATCAAGCAGTTGGACAATAAATCACAAAACAACACTAGATGGTTTCAGATAAGCTATAGAGTGTCCTGTCTGCAGTCTGTCTTTATGGCCGATTAGGCCACTTGGGAGGGCTAGAGGTTGCCTGTCTACAAGCTAATTCATTTCATCAAACAAACAGTGAAAATCAGGGGTAACAAATAAAATATAAATCATAATTCATCTTCTCCTACAAAGAAGTTGCACATTAAATCACAAAACAACACTTGGTGGTTTCAGAATAGTCATCCACCTCAGATATCCTCTGAAATAGGTCACAAGCCTAGTTGGACGAACTTGATAACAAAACATAAATAGTAACAACTAAATAAAATAATATTTTTCTTACTCCTAAGTGCAGTCTGTACCTTTGCTCCTTATTATAGTATGTATATTTCTTCCTCACAGGTAGTCATTTGCCTACTTCTGTCTCTTTTCTCCTTCCTTGGTCAAACTGCTATCATCTACAGATCTTAACTTTTTCAATGAATCCTATCACCCCATCTATATATTTCCTTCTTGTCTTTCATTTTCTCTTATTCATACATCCTACAATCTTCAACATTCTATTGGCCTCAGTTCCACTGAGTGACCCCCACTGAGTAAGTACTGCATCTGCCCTGTATCCCCAAATGGGCCTTCTACTTAAGGAATTTTTTGAAGTCACTAAAGAACCAGGGCAGTTATCAGATCTCAGTCCTTTACTTTCACAGACTCAGCTTTATTTCATTCGTCTTCATGCCATACTCTTATTTCTCTCATTTCACTGTAAAATGCTCATATTGATGTCCCCCCCACCTTAGCTATCACCTTCCATTTTCTATATTTACATTCCACATCCACTGTACTGCTTCTGCTTTCTTTTCCCAGTCAGTTCCCCATTCATGTTTGCCTATCTCTCTCTCTCTCTCTCTCATATATATATATATATATATATATATATATATATATATATATATGGGTCTACTTCTAATGCCCGAAACGCCGATTCGCCGACAGGGAAATAACCGACGCCAGAAACCCGACAACACACAAACCCGACAACGCGAAACACCGAACACCATAACACCGACACACTACACGTCAACAACACAGTACACTACAACACATATCCACTAGCCCTAACCCAAACCCTAACCCTAAGGTCCGACACTACCGCACACTCCCTACCTGCACCCTAACCCTAACTCACTTACACACCCCAAACCCCAAGCTCCGACACTACACTTTACACTCCCTACCTGCACCCTAACCCTAACTCACTTACACACCCCAAACCCCAAGCTCCGACACTACCGCACACTCACCTATCACACACCCTAACCCTACATCCCTGAGTATTCAACACTTACCTGTCCGCTCCCTACTCCTACATCCCTCACTATCGATACTTACCAGGTCGCTTACACATTCCCCTTGTCGGTCTTCCGTCTGTCGGGATTCGAGCGTGTCGGTCAACTGCGTTGTCGGGTTTCTGGCGTCGGTTATTTCCCTGTCGGCGAAACGGCGTTTCGGGCATTAGAAGTAGACCCATATATATATATATATAATCACCCCCAAATACTCACATTAAAGACCCTGCTTGTCACTCTTCTCTTATTTACCTTTATTTGATTCATGATAATCACGTGAATGCTATTTTTACCTCACAAGATACCAATGTGCCACCTATATAGTAACCACAAGACCAACAATATGGTGTACATATGCTATACTAATTATCAGAATGATACAACAAGACATTAACTGTATAATAGACCCTCAAAGCAATTTAGACAGAAAATAACTTTTATTAACTAAAAGTTTAGATTTTTTGTATTTTGTTATCTTATAAAGTGCATGTGCATGATACTTAATTGGGTTTGTATTTAACTTTTATTTGTTTTTTATAATGGACTATAACAATACATGGAGCATCAAAATACATTTCCTCTGGCTTGCTGTCCACAAGCTAGACAACATTGCAGCATAAAAATCCTAGTTCAGACCTGACACTCCTGACCATACAGTGTTTTAGACCAAATTTCAAATACTCAATAAAAAATAGGCCTGGTTGTCAGCATGTTGGTATTCTGTTATGTGTATGTCATACCATGAGTTACTCCATGAACACTTCATTCCCAGGTTACTCTGATCTTGATCATCCTTGTCTGCTAGTTAGGTAACGGGGTGAAAGAAATTTCAGGTTCAGTCACAATCCCCCCATTATGGTAATCCTTACTGTTTTAATTGTAGTGGGCTTCAACTTAGATGGGAAGTACCATTTTGTAACCAAGTTATTCTCTTTCCCTTTATCAGTAGCTACTATTGTGTGCTCTGAACTTTCATCAAGACCAACAAATGAGTTTGAGAATTACTGTTAACTCACTTGTATTCCTTTGGTGAAGACCATGAATCCTCATGGGTCTATTCAAGGATGATCATTGTTCAGTTTGCTCTTTTAAATGGCTAATCTTTGGCCAACTTGAACTTAATTTCATCCAGTACATATGTGCTATTGACCAACTCAAATCAGAACATTATACAATGACACTTAGCACATTAAGGGAAATGATCTTTCCACAATCAGGCAATCATCCAGTCATCCAAAAGCAATTCAAAATATCCCGAAAGTTCAGACATGCTTTAGGATGGGCTGCATTTGTGTAGTTATTGAGCAGCAGGATACAGTTTGTTTATTCAACTTAAAAAAATTGAAAGTACACAATGTGCTTACATTGCAAAGTTACATTGCCTCAGGAAAGGGAATAGCCCTTTTCCTGAAGAATATGTGACTCTGGAGTTAGTATGTTTAAGTAAGGTAGGGTCTGGAGAGAAGTCCTCCAATATAGGGGGTGGAAGAGATTAGATTCCCCCATCTCAGTTGCACAAAATAGTTTTTTTATTTTTCAACAGGTTTCTAGTTTTTGATTTTATTAAGTTGACTTAACAAACACAGCATACTAATCACCGAATCCCTAGCTAAAGGACTTATGTCATACTCAGTTTGGTAAATAGGGAACAAAACTGCCCATAAGGAAGATACCAAAACTATGGTCCCACAATTAAAATACCTTACACTACTTAAAAAAAAAAAAAAAAAGAAGTTATGTACTTACCATAACAATCCATCTGTGTTGTCCATTGTCATTCTTCGTCAACTAATGGGTTCAGATCCGATCCTCGGAGCTGACTCAGCAGTTACTAAAGCTCATGGTAACAAACAAGCTCTCGAGCTTCTCCCTTACCCATAATGCACCAACCCCTAAGCTATCTCAGATCTTGTTTGCCACTTTTCGCAAAAAGACGTGGTCAGCCTAGCTTTTGAGTTTTCACAGATAAGTGATAGTTTTCTTCAATTTACATCTAGGACCAGATTCACCTTCCATTGATTCTGTACCATCTAGGGTGCCTTCACCATTTTTGGAACAACACTGGTCCAAGTCTTCTTCTCTTGCCTTGACTCATTTGTCCAGAAGTCAGACAGAAGAAGATATGGAAAGAATGATGTGGAAGTTCATCTCAGTGCAGATTCAGATGGGTATTTTGCTGTCTCCTACCCCCATCGGGTCAGGAGGCCTGTCCATGAACTACACCCCACTTCAACCTCCTCCTCTGATTCCTTTAGTTGTTTCAGAGTCCCTGGGTTGGAGCCTCCCAGATCCATCTGGCTCAGATCAGAAGATAGCATTATCTTCAGATCCAAAGCTTACTCACAAGTGCTCTGGTTCAGATTTCTTCTGATCTGGATGACTCTTGGAGCCAAAGCTTTCCTGCCAGATCTGAGGTATTGGAGTTAACTCCAAAGTTGTCAGAGCTGTCTCTGCCCTTGGAGCCTTGGCATTAGATAGCTTGGCTATGGCTTCCTTCGTGGGGAGAGCGCCTTTGGAGCAGGGGGGGCAGTGGTCCAGAAGCTTGCTGCCTTGGCGCCAGGCTCTTCTCTCTGTCCGAGGCAATTGGCCTTCAGGTGGTGAACAGGGTATTCTCTGCTCTGACAGGATGGATGGATCTAACCCTTCAGATCCTCAACCTTCTAGCCTGATGCCTTAGTGCTTGCCTTCCTGCACCAGTTTACAAACTAATGTAAATATTGTACCATTACAGTCTGTTTACTAGAATGTACATATACAGTCTAATTGTGTTACTGCTTACATATGTCTTTTCTGCTTATGAAATGTTTTGAATTTCATTCAGGCTCATCCTGAACTTGTTCAATACTGATCAGTGCACTACCCCAGTAAAAAAATATTACACACACGTGTGAGTGTGCATGTGTGTGTGTGTGTGTGTGTGTGTGTGTGTGTGTGTGTGTATTATATATATTTTATATAAGGCCTTTAATAAATCAAGCTCTACCCACAGTTGCAAACAGATAATAGAATTCATACAAAATAATACTAAACAAGGTACCATACAATTAGCAACACAGAATTATCTCAGTATTACATTAGTACAATGAAACATAATCTGCAAAATAAAATATACAAAACATTAAGAACACATAAATTAGACCAATAACAATAACCTATAACAGGCACTAGTTTATGCAAATGCTGCAGCAGTGGTTCAGTCCATCACTCAATTAAGTAAATGGTTGTAGCAAGTGATTAACACACTCACTGTTATACCACAGAGATACACAATGGGTCATGAATGTGCTATTGAAGGTGTAAACAAACAGCAGAAAGCAAGTGCGTACATTTACAAAATTAACAAAGGCACAGCAGAAATCAAAAGCATAGCCAGTTAGCATCATTGCTGAGGAATGAAGTTAAGCCATCACAATCATAGGATTAAAATAGAATCATAGGATCATAGGAGATTACTAGGCTATCGGCCCAGAGGTTATTTTAAGCCTAGCCATTTCAACCCAATATAATGCCATAGAGGTACTAGTCAATACCCAAGATTGCATTTAGTGATGACTGCCCATGTTCAGGAGGGTTGTGGGTGCTATCCCCAGTAAGAGTTTTACGGTGCCCCATCCACTCATCTAGTTTCTTCGTGAACAGTGTCATAGAGGTGCTCTGTTTCACATGACTTGGTAACCTGTTCCAAAGATGTGGCAGTTGCTGGAAGATAAATCTGTCCCTCCAGAATGTCCTATTTCAGTCATAGGCCATATTTAAGTCCTTGGAACAGGTAGCCCTAGACCCATTTGATTTACAGATAAGAAGTAAGTTCATTAGGTTTGGGTCTTGGGTTGCTCTTAGGTTAGGCATAAGTTTCCCCTAAGAAGTCTATATGATATGGAGTATACTGACAGGGATTTTAGTCTGTCCATGTAAGGCACGTGCTGGAGGCCCTTGATCTTCTTTGTTAGAAACCTCTGCGATCTCTATAATTGCTGTAGGTACTTAGTACAGTACATATCGAATGGGGCATTATACTCAATTATGGGCTGGATAAGTGCTGAGTATAGGGGAGTTAAAACTTCTTTTGCACTCAAGGAGATGCCTTTACTAATTGTGAGCTACTTGGAAAGCTTTCCTTACAATGGTAGACATGTGGTGGTCAAAGTTAAGGTCCCGGTCAACCTTTGATCCCAGGCCCCTTACCACTTCATGGGTACTTAGGGTATTGTTATTGATTTGATAGTGTGAAGGGACATTGTTTGTGGCAAAGGGAATGATGATGCATTTCTCTGCATTCATTTTGAGACCATGACTAATATACCAGTCGTTGGTCTGTGTGAGTCCATCCTAGAGTATACCTACATCATTTGGGTATTCAATGATTGCACCTAGTTTGCAGTCATATGCAAACTTGGTCAGCCACAACCCTTTAGTTTTGACCTGAACTTCTGAGAAGTATATACCAAACAGTAGGGAGACCAGCACAGACCCCTGTGGCACCCCGATGGTAACAAGTCTGCTGGTTGATGTGGAGTCACTCACTTTGATAGTGTGTGTCTAGTTTGTGAGCCAGTTGGCAATCCATCTTACAACAAAGGGGTTTACATTCAGTTTGCTAAGTTTATCGGTAATGCCTGAATGTGGGATTGTGTCAAAAGCCTTTGCCAAGTCAAGGTATGCTGTGTGCACAGATTTTCCCTCATTGATGACCTTGGTCACACTTTCAAAGAAATCCACCAGATTTAACAGGCAGGATCTGCCCTTCACGAAGCTGAATTGGTTGGGATCCCAGGTTTGGAGGTCACCTATGTCATTATTTATGAGGTCCAGAATGATACATCCCATGGCCTTACAGATGAGGCTGGTCAGGTTTATGAGTCTGTAATTCCCTGGATCTGTTGCCAGGCCACCATTGTGGAGGGGAATAACTGTAGCTGTTCTCCATTCCGCAGGAACAAAGCCTGTGGTTAGGCTATGATTGAAAAGGGTACTTAGTGGTGATGCTAGTTCATGTTTTAGCCTGTTTAGAAGGCAGCCTGGGATGTCACCTAGTCCCATAGAGGACATGTTCTTTGCCTTGGACAGGGCTTTGAGGATCTACTCTTCAGATATGTAAGGTGGGGGGGGGGTTGGTAGAGGGATTGTGTAAGTTAGGAGGGGAAAAGGGAATGAAATTTTTGCCAAACCTATCCGCTAGCAGGTTTGCTATCTCTGTGGGGTCAATGTGTGTGATACCATTGGCAACCAGTTCCTCACATGCTTGGGTCCTACCCTTTAGGTTATGTACATAGCTGTAAACGGCCTTATGATTATCCTTGGCAGTACTTGCTAGGTTTCTCTCAAAGGAGCTCTTGGAGAATTTGACAAGTTTTCTTATTTGCCTGTTAAGGCTGAGGAAGGTGCTTTTTGATTGTTGGGTCCTTGTCTTGGTTTTCTTGTGCGATGCCCCTGCACTGCCCTAGTAATCAAGGAGCCTCAGTCCTTACCACTAGCACCAGTGAGGGACATGCACATTGGGAGGATGACAAGTACACACACACAGTAAAGTACAATTTCCCTTAAGAGCACACAGAGATCACAGTCAGTCTGGGGCTGGTTTCTCCCTCTCTCTCTCTCTCTCCAAATCCCCAATAAGACTCCCGACTGGCACAGTCACTTAATTAGTAAGGGTTCAGATCTCAGCCGAGTGGTTAAGCCAAAACCTCCAGCACCCTCTCTGTCCAACCAGTGCTTCGTGTCCCTGCCCAAGTAGCTGACACACACACACACACACACACACACACACACACACACACACACACACACACACACACACACACACACACACACACACACACTTTGAGATTTGGTTTATATACAAACACACAGACACTCCTGGAGAAGGCTAGCACAGGTTTACTAGCTATGCCCCCTTCTACCCAGACTATAAGCTAGTTATCACTGCCACCAACCACTACTTATCATCTACTATAAAGGCCCTTACCAAAGGGTGCCCAATATTATTGTGTAATTTTACTATTATCCAAAAGGTAAGTGTGTCCAAGACTAAGGCTATTTAGGAGTGGCCTATACAGTGTTAACAAATATATCCAAGTACTCTAAGAACTTAAATATCTCTAAACAAACCCAGCCATAACTAAAATGTTTAAATATATTTAATAATAACTAATAAAAGCACACGACAATACTCATTAATTCAACACAGTGACAACTGAGTTCAGAATCACAGGCAATACTGTAAAACAACATTGCAGGGCAGTCTCACATAAATACAGAAAACATCTAGACTAATCTTGCTATATTCCTATCCATCTCTAAGAGAAATACTATGATCTAAATCTTACTTACAGCGCAACACACAGGCAGAAGTGCTGGGTGAAATACAAAATGCACAGAATTTATCTGTGAGATAATTATTTAATTAATTATATACATTACCACTGGGTCATCTCAGATTACATCATTCCTGTCAGCTCTGCCTTAATTTCCAGGCCAACAAAAGCCTAAAAGTTAGCATTTCAGTGTCAAGAATATCTATCTCTTAGAAGCTGACACGTATCTCTTAGAAGCTTGCCTGGAACTAGAAATCATAAAACTGTTAAATACGTTTACCCTTGAAACCTATAATTATCTCTGTCTCAAACAATACAAATAATTTCTATCTGCAAACATTCTGTCTTCTAGTTGTGGTAAACAAACTCGTAAAATGTTTTACTTATTTTCTCAGAGTTAGCAAGCTAACTCTGTATGTCCCAACTTATACTATGAAAACATACATTTGCACAGGCATATAGTTCATATATATTTCTGCTCTTCTCCAGCAGAGTGCACTGTGGTTACATTTTTGAAGCTCAGCATATAATATATAGTTTAATCCTAAAATATAGTTCTCTTACATTTGCAAGACAAGCCTGTGGATCATATTAATATTTACCAATGACATAGGATTATTTACAAAATTCTAGCTAGCTGGGCTGGCAGCCTTCACATCTCGGACAGCAACTTTTTGCATTTATTGTAGAGCTTGTTGATGCTGGAAGTTTACCATGGCAGCTTGATTTCACTTGGGGATCTGGCTTTGATTCTGTCTGGTACAGCTGAGTTTATAGACTTATGCAAATGATTGTGCAGGGCTTTAGTGTAAGCTTCGGTGTAGTTACCAGTTTCAGCTTGGGGTGGGGCTTGGAATGCATTTATACCTTCACCTAGGAAGGTATAGTGTGCCTTGGTGAAGTTTTTTTAGTTTGTTTTCACCCTTTGTAAATTCTGGTGTTAGTGTCAGTTCAGAAGTGACTGATTTGTGGTCAGTTTAACTAATGAGGGTCCAACAGTTGCAGCAGTGCAACTGCTTGAGATGTTGGTGAAGACCAGATCTAGAATGTTTGCTCCTCTTATCAGGGTTTGCACAATTTGCTCCAGGGCATTTGAATTCACAAAGTCAGGTAACTTTTGTGCTAGTGAGTTTGGGCTAGAGTAGGTTTCCCAGTTGATGGTGGGATAATTGAAATCCCCCATAACCAGTGTGTTAGGTAAAATTTGGATTGTCTTCAGTTTGGTTAAGTAGGCTTCATGGGTGTCGTGACCCATGGAGGGGGATCTATAACTGGCTAGGACTTGAATGGGGGTCTTCACACCATAATCTGAACCTGGACTAACTCCATGGAGTTGTCCAATCTAACTAGATGTGAGGTGAATTTATCTCTAATATAGATTGAAACCACCTCCTTTCATTTTCATATGTTCATTTTGCAGTCTAAAGGAGTGGAAGGCATTGTTGCCTTGCAGGGCTGGGATACTCTCTGAGGCCTTAAAGCAGGTTTCTGTGACTGCACAGACATCTACATCTTCTAGTGATAGAAGTGCCTCCAGGGAGTGCAGTCTTTGGTTTAAGCTCCTAGCATTTAACAGTATGACCCTTATTTTGTTCTGATTGGTTCATTTCATGTTGGTAATGTTATTTTCAAGACCTTGCCTAAAAAAAAGCACTATGAGGGAGGCAAGAGCCTTTGCCAGCAGCTGAAAGCCTAGGAGTGTCAGGTGCAAACCCTCTCTGCCAAAGCAGTGAAGTTTGTCGACCATGGCTTCCCAGGCAGAGAGGAACTGGATTCCCTTGGAATGACACCAAAAACTAAGCCAGTTATTGAAATTAATCATTTTATTATACTGTGGCATCATTCTAAGTGAGGATAGTATGCTGCACAAGGGCAGGGACATACCTGCCTGGGACACATGCTCAGAGAGCTCGACCATGTCTCTCTTCATATAGTCCAATGAGTTACGTCATTCACACCAACATGAACTATGACAGAGTCATAACAGTACTTATTGCTGAGAGACATGAGTGCATACATGATTTGGCAAATGCTTGCACCGGACAGGCAGATGACTGTGACTTTCTCCTTGTCCAACCTGATGAGTGGGTAATCCATGTGTCTCACTACTGAGTCTCCAATGAGAAGAAAACTTGTTTTTTGAGTGTTATGCTTTATGGGCTTGGTGGGTGAAACACTGGTGTTGCTATGTGTCATGGGTGCTGTGGAGACTGTGTTAGCTGTAGCAGACTTGTGATTTGGAGGTCTCTCATGTTTCAGTAAGTTTTTCAAAAGAACCTCCGTGTATTTGGATTTACATGTTTGATGCATACTATGTATGTGAGTACTGGTACTATGTAAATATGTAGTGGTGGGTGAGTTAATAACCTTCTCCGTGTTACTGTTTTGAGTAAGAGAGAGCATGGATTCTAGATTCTTGTTGTAGATAAATATCTCACACTCTGTACTAGACTGTGTTATTAGTAGACAGCTGTCTGTGTGCATGAGGCAATTGCTACACTGCCTCAAGAGACCCAAGTCAACAAGGTTCATAGGTAGGTTCATAGATTAGTACTAGGCTAACTGCCCTTGTGAGCCATTTTAAGCCTAGTGAATTATTCCTTGTGAGACTCAAACCCTGTACCTTGTGTTTGCAAGGCAAACACCTTAACCATTAGGCCACCCTCCCAACCCATGGCAAGAGAAACTAGGGTAGTCCAACTGTCCATAATGCCAGGTTGAAGACTGTTGTCACTAGGGGTGGCTTTTTAGAAACAATCAAGGAGGAACTCAGCAAATGAATATTTCTGCCTGGGTTTTAAGGGAAAATTTGTTGAATTTAGTACATTTCTCTGCTTTGTGAAAGAGCTTGTAGACTTAGTTGTCTGCTTAATTACAGATGATTTTGGTTCAATATGCACTGTATACTCAAAGTGTAAGGAATAAATTATGCCTCTGGCCCGCCAACCAACATGCTACCAGTTGTCACACTGAAATGCCCAATAATATCAGTGTTGCATATGAGCAATCCAAATCATAACTAGAAACACTGCTAGAGAAGTATGAAGAACCTTTAATATCATTTTCTTATGAAAAATGGAAAGGCAACATAACCATCACAGCAGCACAAAAATCTTATTTGACAAAAACCCAGACAAGTGAATGTGAAATGGTGCTTTAGGCAAAGGTTTCCATGACACCTAAACCCATGCTTCCCACTGCTCCTCTCCCATACACATCCCACAGTGCCTCCACTACTGGTTCTTCATTACAGCCCCCCCCCCCCCCATATAATCCAGATTATTACTTTTTAACCTTTTCCTGACATTTTTTGTATTATTCTTCAAATTAAGAAAATTACTGCAGACAACTTGGACAAATCCTCCAGTTGCAAGAGACAAATTACAGTGAGCGAATACAGACAGCAGTACAATAAGAGGTAAATGGCCCAAGACCATCCATCTCAAATGTCACTGATTTTGCAGAATGCTCATGATTCTTTTTAATTGTACTTTTGACATGTCCCTCATAACTTCTCAGGTAATCAATGGTGATTACTGTTAAGTCAATAATGTGATAGTTTATACTTGCATTACTATTGTTAAGAAAATGCATGTTGATGAAAAAAAGTCTTATTTTAAGCACATTACAGTGCTATATAAAACGACATTTTTATTTTCACAGCCTTTGTGACACAATTATTTAATAATTTTGCTTTTTCAGGAATCCCTGAAAAATTAAGTTGGAAGGTTTGCCAAATAATGTGTTACCAATTTGTAGGTAGTAAGGATTAGCATTTGAGGACAGAGAGAGGCTATGGTGCAGCAAAAATAAGTGCCCACTATAAGTAGGTGGATAGTACAAGGCAACAGCATGTGAACTTTTGTCTCCTGCTCTGAGCAATCAATCACAGCATCAAACAGCTCAAATTACCTTTCCCACTTCAACAGATACAAAGAGGAGGTGTTTAGGAGGAGGGGAGAAGAGTTTAAGGACTACAATTCAGGCATAACAAAAGAATGAAAAGTGGCCACCTTAGAAAGAAAAATAAGGAACAGACATTGAGAATACTGTTCTGTGTGATTATTCCTGTTTGTCTTTTAAGTGGTTATTGAAAATCGTGCCTTTTAAGTGGTTATTGAAAAGCAAGAAATGGTAATTAAACCTGGCTGACTAAAACAAAGTAGGGTATATGTGAAAATACATGTAAAGTCAATGCGCTTAGGGATTACTTTGATGTAATATTTTAAAGCCAAACACTGTGTGGTGGGATACGTAGAGGTAGACTGAAAAAAATCAAGATGCCAGACCCCATGTGAGCAGACTCTGGAATTACATTTAAAATATCAAAAAGTAAAGTATATAGAGCCCAAAAGTGGTGTTAAAATGTAGGAAACATAAGGCATGATGAAATAAACATGTTTGTTCAGCCTGTGGGTGTGATTCTCCTATAAGCACTTGGTGAATATTCAAGTGATAACAAGCACTTTGCTAATCATCACCAGTGGTCTATGCATTGTATTGGCACTGGCAATCCCCTTCATTCACCCCTACACACATTTAAAGAAACAGACACACATGTCCACACACACATGCACACATTCAGACACATCACCATAACTCAAAACTTTTAAGTGACCTTGATTGAAACGACCATCCATGATTTTGCCTCTTATAATATCTGTGTCCCTGTCACTGATGAATTTAGCTAGTCATGAATGCCAAACATTAGAGTGCCATACTTGTTTGCTTTAAGTTGCAGCTTCTTGCTGCAAAATCTGCTGTTTATTAGCATTTTAAGTGAGGAACAATAATATATAAATAAATATTTGCCCCTTGTATGTTGTGTCCCCTCTTCCTCTCACAGTTATACAGCAAGCACTTATTAATCTATGGAGAATTGAAAGGTATGGAAGACCCCACCATAACACACACACACACACACACACACACACACACACACACACACACACACACACACACACACACACACTGGGACCACTCATGCCTCTAAATATACTCATACATACAGCCATGACCATACTCCCACCACTACCTGTCCATTAAACTCCCCGGCACTTACCTCTAACTTGATCTCTCCCACTGAAAGCAATAGGTGAATATAAAATTTGGGGATGTTAATTAACACAGCTGGTAGTGGTGATTTATGCAGCTAAACAGTTCTATAAATTGCTCGGCTGCATAAATCACTTACCACAGACATTTCTGTGGGAATACACATGACTCATTATCATATTCCTCTCCCCTGAAATGCCTTATTTACATTAAAACTAAGCCAGACAGTCAGCCCTATACAGTGTTGCACCTCCTCACGTATAAATGGCTTCTGCCAGTGGTAAATAGGGTTTACTATTGGAGGTAATATTTCCTGAATCCCAAGACATGTATGTTAATAGTTTTACTAGCTTATTACAGTGTTCCTGAGCTGAATCCATGTTAGAATCCAATGTATCTATTTTCACTGAAAGTTGCAGTATTACTGATATTAGTTGCTGAAATTCTTTTTTCATAGTTGTTTCTTGTTCTTTAGCCATTGAGTAACTCATTTTCTTGCATATCCCAAAGATTCTAGTTTTTGATAGGATTAAAAAAATATATAATGATGATCCCAAAGTCAGTAACAGAAGTTAACATAAGAAGTTATTTTTTTATTAAATAAGAATTGTATGAGTCCCTTAATTACAAAACTTTGTCAAGTTTAAAAATAAATTGCAGAGGAAATTTTGGTGTTGCTTCTAGTTAGCCATCATGGCTTCACCCCCAACTTTACATTTATGTAAAACTTGTATGTGCATATGTATGTATATATATATATATATATATATATATATATATATATATATATACACACACACACACACACACACACACACACACACACACACACACACACACACACACATATATGTGTGTGTGTGTGTGTGTGTACGTATATATATATATATATATATATATATATATATATATATATATAGTTATATAGAGATGTACACTTTTTGTCCTTTGAGGTACATCATTTATAATACCCTAATACTCTGGGCTAGGCTGCACGATGGACCAGAAAGGGGTTCAACCAAGCAAATTAAAACACTTATTCTTATTGAACATGCATAGAAAGGCATGAGTTAAGACTAAGTCCTGCATCCATAGTCACTTGCTCAAATATGATAGGGGTATTCCTCATGCCTATGAATGGTGTAGCAAAGGCAAGATTCACAGAGGCCACTTGCGCTAATGCACAAGGTCTGAAAAATAATGAGATGCAAATCAGAACTGCTGTAAAGCACAGTATGCTAATGAAGTGATTTTGCAGTTCATAGTCTGACATCCTTGCAGTACACACATCCATTGTTAAATGCAGTATTTCATCTTTGATATTGGAGATGCAGTCCACAAACTTGTTTGTCTAAGTATGCACAAGCGCTTCCTTGACACACAAATTATTTCCCCAGCAATCCCTTCATTAGCTTCTATTAAGCATGCACAAGCACTAAAATTACAGAATAAATTATTTTGCCCAGTGATCACTTCAGCAGTCTGACCATGTATGCTTAAGCACTTACCTGACACACAAATGAATTATTTCCCCCAGCAACTGCTTCAGTTTGCACAATCACTAAAATAAAACACAATTATAAATAAACAAATGGAGCTTTTTCTCCCCTGGTCTCCACTGAAAATGGGTATTATGCAGTCAGACTTTCCCAGTAAACAAAGACAAATAAATCCATTTCTCCAAGTGATCCCTTTAGTAACATGCCCTCGTATGCTGGATAACATACAAATAAGGAATAAATGACTTCATCAAAAATTGTTAAAGATGTGTTTATTATTCCTCTCATGTAAAAACTGAAATTGATAACAGAACACCTGATCAAGGAATACTTCATAACTATAAACAAAACAATGAAATGTAGTTCAGAACTGAGTCATCCCCTTTGGTAAAAACTCTGTACCCATGAACTACCACATAGCTGGTAGTCTACTTAATGCCGAAAATGTGATAAGAGACCTTGGGACACAGGTGGACAGTAGTCTCTCCTTTGATAATCACATCGCCACAGTGGTCAGGAAATCCTTCTACGTGGCTCATCTCATCACAAAAGGATTCTCATCCAGAAAAAAAGAGGTCATTGTTCCCCTCTACTCATCACTCATTAGACCCATTATAGGGTACAATGCCCCTTTTGGTATGTACCTCATAAGACATCTACAACAACTGGAAAGACCACAGAAATACCTCACAAAGAGGATTACTGGCCTCAAACAGATGCCCTATGCAGACCTTCTCAAAAAACTACAGCTTTACTGCATCGCATATCGCCTACTCAGGTGCAATCTCTGCCTAACATACAAAGCTATGTCAAACCCAGAGCTGTTGGACATGCTCCACTTAAAGAAATCCCAATCCCTCTGAGCTACACGCTCTAGGGACCTTAACCTTGTCACCACAATAAACAGAACATGCTGGAGGGATAGATTCCTGTCCCAGAGACTTCCCATACTCTGGAACAGACTACCTATCTATGTCAAACAGAGCTCCTCATTAGCACTCTTCAAGAAAAATCTTGATGATTGGATGGGAAATGGGAAATTCACCCCGGGGATCACTTCTGTGGCTCTGCTCGACAGGGGCACAGGAAAATAAATTTCTTGGGTGGCGAAAGCCAGGGTACATTTTTTGGCTAGGCTTGTATGGGCCCTAGGGCCGATAGCCTAGTACCTACCTATGAACCTATGTCTGTTTTACCGCAACCTATATCTTTGAATTGAGACTCAGAACTGTGCAGTGAGCTGCAAATACTGAGAGATTACCCGAGCTGACAAGCTCTTGTTTTTGTTGATTTTTTTTTTTTTTTTTAATTTTATCAGCACTTGCTGTCACCTCTACATTTATACAGGTTTCATTTGTTTTTACTGATTTATTATTTATTTTCATGAAAAAAGTTGCTTGCTCTGTTCTTTAACTTAACTGGAGATACAGTCTTGTACCTAAAGTCTCAGCAGTGAGAATGTTGGGCTTACTGCAGATTCTGAGCATTTTTCTCTGCATGTATTGTATTTTTCTTGAAATAGTTGCTGCTTTCCATTTAATTACATACTTGGTGCTACAGTACTGTGCCTAGAGTCTCACAGTGAGAGTGTTGGGCATATAGTAAATTCTGTGCATTTTTTACACTGTGGACTAGCTTTTAGAGTTTAATATCTGCTTTTAGCAATATTTAACTGGCCAGGAGCCCAAAGTCTTGAAGAGAAGTACAGCACTGGCAGTGTTGTGGTTCTTCTCTAAGGGTCCTGCTACCATTAGTTTCATATCATTTAAACTATGTTAAGTTGCTGTTCTACATTGCCTGCACAGTAGTTTCAAATCTTTTGTCTCTTGTATTGTACTTTTGTAAAAGTATCGACGTCTGTAAGAAACTGCTCTTGGCTTGCTTCTAACTAAACAAACCCTGTTACAAATTTCCCTGTCATTTTGCTTTATAGATACTTTGTCATCTTGAAAAACAAGGCCCTGGAATTTTAATTACTTTTGTTTCAATGTAAAAGCAAGTCCCAGACAGTTTAGTTGTATTTCAGTTAACTTTCTTTCCTAATAGTAGCTAAGCTGTTAATCACAGTTTCAGCGTTCAGATCCTATTGCAAGCCTCTCAGGATTTTTAAATTATGCTGTAGATGGATTGGACACTCTAAATTGGCCCCAGGCGTGAGTGCCTGCGTGCGTGTGTGTGCCTTCTGTGGAAGGTTGGGCGCCGGGCTGGCAACTCAACACCGTAAAAACTCCACTGCCAATCATGAACAGAGAGGTGATCCGCTGTGGCGACCCCTAACTGAGAAAAGCCGAAAGAAGATGAAGAAGAAGAAGAAGACTGTCTCCCAACTGACAGACTTAGTAACCCTTAATATATTACATTTTTAGCTTTTCTAGTTGGTAATCTTATTAGCCTCCTTAATATTACTTGTGCTGAGATGCACTTGTTCAAGGTCTTTGAATCAAGACTAAAAACTTTGCAGTGAGCTACAAATACCAAGAGATTACTTGAACTGATACAAACGTTGCCATAAGCTTTTTCTTGATGAAAAAGGTAAGGAAACAAGCTGTTTTGATGTCATTTCAGCACACTGCAGCCACTGGGCTCATTCTGTTGTGGGTTGTCTGTATAAGAGCTTTTTTCCATAACAATGCACTGTCCCTCACTCTTCATGATCCATACAGCTGTTTGCTATTATAATTCCCTTAAAACTCCCAGGTATTTCACTTTTGGCACCAGGCTTCTCACAGCTACAAGCCAGATCTTTAGCCCCAGTTCCACTGCTCCACACAATTCCCCAGTTCCCTAGCCAAACTAGTCTAAACCACATTAGTCATATTATCTTAGTTAAGCTATGGTTCAGTACTTCCCCATGATTCTTGTAGTCACCCTGATCAAGATGGATATATTGAGACAATGTAAGAATTGCCTCGTGCTGACTGATGAATACCTGCTGCTAAAACTACGTAGCACAGTGTGTGAGAGATGTCTATACTTATTATCACTGGAAGCAAATACCTCTCACATATGCAATGCTAGAAATAAGATCACCAGTAGTAAGCTAGTTCATACCTTACTCTCAAACTCACACAATGTTCACTCTAAATATTATCCTGATGTATTAAGTTCAAACTTACCAAAACCAAAAAGATCAAGGCCTCCTAAATGCCACACAAGCAATATGCCCCTTACGCATCAGATCACAACACATAGAAATATCAATACAAATCACTCCAACACCCATACAAACAGGAGTCACCAAGCAGCAGGAACAAAGCCCACAGGGCAGGCAACCCCTACATCAAATATACAGATCACAGGTGACTCCCTAGTCAGATACTCAGATGTACCCCTCAACAGTTTATTCAAGGAATTTAGTTACTTGTCAGGTACTAGGATTCATCAGGTCACTCATGCACTCAAGTCATTACACAGCAGGTATCAATATGACTTGGTCATAGTACAAGGTGATCTAAATGATGTAAACTGTACCTTTCTGGACTACATGAAGACAGATATACTATAGTTCTCTGGGATTATGTGTCTCAGGCATTTATGACTATAGTACTAAGCAGTATTTTACCCTGACCAAGGATTATGCCACAATACCAGCAGAAAATTATTGACTTTAATAACTGTCTTAGTCACTGGTGCAATTCTATAGGGGTGCAATATCTGTTAGCTTAGGAGGACATGGTAGAAAGACTGTACTGTTTTTGGCAGGGATGGCCTGCATGTCTCCCCTCTAGACATTCAAATATTGTCAAATCTTTATCTATCCCAATAATGCCTTTTTTGAGCAACGCCACCCTACTAAACCTACCTACACAGCCAAACCTACTCAAACCAGAATGTAGATACTACTGATAAATGCCAGATGTCCGAGCATGAAACTTCACTCCTTACAATCTGTCCTCATCTTGGAGGACATAAGACATCTGTGTGATAACTGGTTTAAAGTAGCCAAAAGCATCCCAGCAATGCAGGTCTATAACATCTTCCACACCTTTAGACCAAGTAGCACTCAGGAAGGGAAACAAGGTGGAGGCGTCTCAACTTCTATCAAAAATAACTACCCATCCAGGCAGATAAAGCAGCAGGATGAGCTAGAAATTCTCCATATCCAAATCAACAAAGGCAAAATCCCTTATCATAGCATCTCTAGCTATATATTCCCTTTCATGACCTAGGACACTCACACAATATGCCTAAATATACTTGAGTCACTAAGCTTAGGACCTAACACAGTAAATCTGGGAGACTTCAACTATCTATTAGTAATCTGAAAAACATGCACATCTTCAAACAGGCAGACCCAGAAATTCCTGGACTTTGTTAGCACAAAAATCCTGGCACAACTAGTTAAAACTCCCACAAGGGAAAACAACATTCCTGACCTGATCCTCATCAATATGGGAAGCCACTGCTTCCTCTCTACAAAGGCCAGACCACAAAGTGGTATCTTTCGAAATTGTACTGGAACAGGGACCTTCTTCAAACTCTAGAATGTTCAACATTTTTTTTCTAAAACAAACTCTTTGCATTGGGTGATACATTGACAAAATTCATACCCCTACCCCCCAATCAAGATAATTCAGCTGCCTATACTGAATCATTCTCCAAGGCTGTACAGATGTGGCTGTTCCCACTTGAAAGAAGCAAGGTGGACCCCTGCCATAAATAAGCTGTACAACAAGAGGAAAAAGTCATGGCTAAATACAGTAAATATAACAAAAACACATTCATAAACATTAACAATCAAACAAAGAGCCTAGTCAAAACCACTAAAGCCAAATTTGAGTTAACTATATCCTTTCAAGATAGACAATCATAAGGCATACTTCAACCATATTAGGAAGCAGAAAGGAAATGCACAATGATGTGGCAAACTTGTGGTAAATGGCATCACGTTTACTGCACCAGATGACATTGCAAACTTACTGGTGGATAACGTCAGCACAAATTTCAGACCACAATCTTCCACAGTCACCACTGTAGAGATACCAAAATCCATACTATTTCATGTTATTACCTGAGAACAGGTCCTAACGAAGATCTCAAAAAACACAGCATCTATGGAACCTGATAATATACCAGGGTACTTCCTAAATGGTTGGAAACAGGACTTGTCTGTCTCCCTAAAGAAAAAGAAGTTATGTATTACCATAATGTTCCATCTGAGTTGTAGATCTTTATTCATTCTTTACTGTTAGGACCTCGGTTCTGTCCTCAGAACTGATACTGCCATTTCCCAGCTCTCGCAAGCCAAAAACTCTCAGTTGAGAACCTACCCACAATGCCCCTCTCCTAGATACTCCATATCGAGTTTGCCTGCCCTAGATAAATATGTAGTAATAGGAAAAAGGTTGGAGCTTCTGTCTGAGCAAATACCCTAATCAGGAGTACCTGAAGACCACCAGGAGTCCAGGCAGGGAGAAGGAGAGTGGGAAGTAAAGAATAAATAAAGATCTACAACTCAGATGGAATGTTATGGTAAGACATAACTTCTTTATCTGATGTTGTAAATCTTTATTTATTCTTTACTGTTAGGACAGAGTCCCCAGCTACTTGAGTCCTGGGTGGCCCTAAGGAAGGAATTTCCTGAGCACCATAGAACCAAAAGATGTCTGTCCTCTGGAGGCCAAATCCAGTTTGTAATGAGATATGAAGGTATGAGGTCTTGCCCATGTGGCTGCTGTGCATATATCATCCATAGAGGCTCTGGAATGAAAAGCTACAGAGGTAGCCATAGATCTGGTAGAATGAGCCTTTATTCTGGAAAGTAAGGGTAGCTTATTCTGTTGGTAGATAAAGGTAATGACATTTCTAAGCCAAGAGGATAAAGTCACTTTGGAAACAGGTTTACCCAATCTGGGTCCTGCAAAGGCAACAAACAATTGGTCTGTTTTCCTGAAAGATTTAGTCCTGTCCAAATAACAACAAAGCTGTCGGTGCACATCAAGGGTGTGCAAAAGATACTCCTCTCTGTTAGAATGCCTTGGGAAGAAAACTGGCAGGTCACTAGATTGATTAATGGAAAAAACAGAAATGACCTTGGGCAAGAAGGAAGGGTCAGTACGAAGGGACACCCTATCCATGTGGAAGATTAAGTAAGGATTCTTGACACTCAAGGCCTGCAGCTCAGATATTATTCTTGCTGAGGTGAGTGCTACTAGAAGTATGGTTTTCCAAGACAAAAATTTCAAATCACATGAATCAAAGGGCTCAAAGGGAGAGCCTGTAAGAGATTGAAGCACCAGAGTCAAGTCCCAGGGATCTAAGGGAGGCTTGACCAGAGGTTTAACATGTAATACTCCCTTCAAAAAAGTCTTGTATAGGCGGTGTGACATAATTGAAGAATTTTCAGGACCATTATGAAAATTGGCGATAGCTGCTAAATGTACAGTGATTGTTGATGCTGAGGCTCCTGCATACAGGCTGTGAGCTTGAGACTGTGCAGGTTCCTGTGAATCAATCCCTGAGGATGAGATAACAGGTCTTGGGAATGATCCAGGATCCACAGGCTGTGAATCAGATGAGGCCATAGAAACGGGAAACAGACTTGACGTGGGCAGTAGGGAGCAATGAGGATCACTTTGCTTTTCAACAGCTGAGCTTTCTGGAGAAATTTTGGAATGAAGGGAAATGGGGGAAAGGCATACAGAAGACCTGGGGGCCAATCGTGCATTAGAGTGCCCCTCGGTGGTTCCCCCTGAGGGGGGATCAAGGCAAATTAGCTCCTGCATTTGTAATTCAGGGGAGAAGCAAACAGGTTGCAGCAAGGCTTGCCCCAATGTTGGAAGATCCAAGCTGCTATTACAGGATTGAGGGACCATTCGTGAGGCATCAGGATGTTCCTGCTCAGATTGTCTGCAATAAGGATGGAACTCCCGGGAATGTGCATTGCTATGAGAAAGAGATTGGAAGATATCGGCCTGTGCCAAATCCTCATGGCTTCCCAACACAGGGGGTAAGATCTGGTTCTGCCTTGCTTGTTGATATACCAGATGACTGAAATGTTGTCTGACTGAATTGCAATGGTCCCCGAAGGCAGGTATTCGTGGAAGGCTTGCAACGCTAAGAGAACTGCCCTCAGTTTTAGGACATTTATGTGCAAGTTGGCCTCGAAGGGGGTCCAGGTGCCTTGGACGGTCTTTCCCTGCAAATGCCCCCCCACCCTAATAGTGAAGCATCCGTGGTCACCGTGGCCGTGAGTTGAGGAAGACAGAATGGTCGACACCAAAGATTCTTTTGTGGCTCCATCCACCATAGCATTTCCTCCTTGCAATGGTTCATAAGGCATATCATGTGGTTGAGTGAGTGGATTAACAATGACCATTGTGTGGAAAGAAGCCACTGCAGGATTCTCATGTGCAGTCTCGACAGTGGTACCAAGGTAATGGAAGCTAACATGGAGCCCAAGAGTTGAAGTACAAGACGTGCTGGTACAAACATGTGGGGAAGAATGTCTTGAATTTGCTGTCTTATTTTCAAAAGCCTGTGGGGGGGAGAGAAGTTTGACAGGATGTTGTATTGAAGACTGCTTCAATAAATTCCAGTGTCTTCATTGGAGATATCTGAGATTTGGCTTTGTTGATTGCAATCCCTAAGTGGAGATCGAGATCTTGAGTGTAAGAAGGGCTGCTGACTAGGAAATTCCTGGTCGGAGCAGTAAGGAGCCAGTCGTCTAGATAGGGAAACAGCTGGAATCCTTGTAGTCGAAGATGAGCTATCACAACTGCTATACATTTGGTGAACACTGGGGGGGGGGCTGTTGAGAGACAGAATGGCAGTGCCCTGAACTGGTAGTGATTGGCTCCCAGCCAGAAGCAGAGAAACCTCCGGGAGTGGTGATCCATCTTTATGTGGTAGTACGCATCCTGTAGGTCTATAGAACACATCCAATTGTCCCTCCCTAGGAAGGAAAGAATTGACTGTACTGTGACCATCTAGAATTTTTGAGGTTTGATAAATTTGTTCAGTAGGCTGAGATTCAGGATTGGTCTCCAGTCCCCTGTCTTTTTTGGCACTAAAAAGAACCTCGAGTAAAACCCGGATCCTGACTGTTCTGGTGGAACTGGTTGAATGACTCTTTTTCTTAGCAGTTTTTCTATTTCTAAGGCTGCTAATCACCTCTGATTGGATGGTACATCGGGGATTTGTTTGACTGGTCTGGGAGTTAGGTCGAAAGGTATTTGGCAGCCTCTGGATATTATTCTCTGCACCCAAACATCAGTAGTAATAAGATGCCAGGCTGGTAGATGCAGAGAGAAACGACCCCCAGAGGAAAGCAATGGGTCAGCTGCTCAGGAGCGCTGGTAGGGTCTGCCAGAGAAAGAATCTCTGGCTCCCTGGTTATGCTGACCCCCTCTACCCCGAAAGGGGCATCTTCCATATGAGTAGCCCCCTCTGCCCCAGGGGGGGATTGCTCACCATGAGTGTCACGAAAGGATCATTGGGATTTCTTGAACCATATCTTTCCCCCCTTCTAGTTCCTGGAGTAGGGCCTCTGGGGGTTGGAAAAGTGTATGCCCACACAGACAAGGTCTTGCCATCTTTCTCACTATGTGCAAGTGTGTCACGTACCTTGGGTCCAAAAAGTTCAGATTCATCGACAGGTGCATTAACGAAGGAAGATTTAAAGGGGTCTGCAAAATCACATAACCGCATCCAAGTATTACGTCTCATGACAACACCAGATGCGGCAGCTTGAGCTGCCCCCTCGGCAGTGTGAGATATCAAATGCATCGAGGAGTTCAAAATGGATTCAAGGGTAGCTAGCTGCAAGGTGACAGTGTCACACACCTCATCAGGCAGTACCCCCACCAAAGAGGAAGACATTTCAGAAATTAGGTTTCTTTGGAGGTGAGTAAAGTGTGCCAGATAATTCAGTGACCGAATGGCAAAGGTCGCTGAAGCATAGGTCCGCTTCCCTAGTCTGTTCAAGGTCTGGGACTCCCTGTTTGGAGGATGGACAGTGGAACTATCTTCTGCCAGTTACCTCTTGGTGACCGCTGCCACGACCATAGAATCAACTGTCAGCTGCTTGGACCAGTGGGGTTGGTCTTCAGGTATAGATAAAATTTTGTCCGGCCTCCATGGGACAGGTTCTACATTATCTGGGGCCTTCCAGACACGCTGCACAATTAGTTTAACAAGATCATCTGCTGGTGGGGTCACCCAGGAAATAGATGGCTGGGCACGGAAGGCCTGCAGAAACACCAATTCCTCAGAAGAAGGGTTAGAGGACTTCCATTTCCCCCGCTGTTTGAGGCTTTTGAGAATGTATCCAAATGAAATGTCATCTGGGGGAGAATGAGGGGATCCTTCGCCTTCATCACAATCAGTGTCTTCTGTGATAGATTCCTCCGGGGAGTCAAGGTGCTTCCTCTTGCACCATTTCTTCTGGGGTGGCTCTCCAGTGGAATCTTCTGAGGAGGACTCCGGAGAAGGGGTTCCCTTCACAGGGGGTTCTGATACTAGTGTCCTAGGGGCTGGTTGTGAGCCTTTGGAGTGAAGGGCCCTATCCATCACTTGTACAGCAGGCCCACCTGAGCCCACTTCCAGTTGAGGGGTTATGAGAGAACTGAGAGCCATCAGAACCATGGACATAGACAGTGCCAGCAAGAAAATAGGTGCTGGATTAGGTACCAAGGTACAGACAGTCCAAGCACTGCTTCAAGAAAGCATCGGCTCCATCGTAGTCGATGCTGCAAAGGTGGTGGGTGCTGACAGGGAAGGCACTGCTGTCGGAGCTGAGACAGTATGTACCGAAGCAGGTGCTGGCAGAGGATAAGCAGGGGAAGATGAGATAGATAATTCCGAGCCAGGGGGGACAGAAGGTCTAGCTGGAATGGGCAATCCCCTAGCTACCAGAAGCTAGTCCACAACCCACACTAGGTCTAGCCCAGAAAAACTCCTAGTGGATCTAAAAGAGGCTGCAGAAGGGGAATGAGGTCTTTCCAGAAAGGGACTAAACCTCTGCCTCAAGAAAGGGTCATAAGTAGGAAAATATCTTGTCCTTGGCAGGTAATTGAATTTTGGAGCCGATGGAGCTGAAGAAGCTGTTGGCACTGTGAATGGTGATGGTGCCGAGGTATGTACAGTCATAGGAGCCCATGGAGCCAAGGCAACTGTCGGCACCATGGACAGGGATGGAGCCGAGGCATGAACAGTCATCGGAGCCAATGTAGGAACCAAAGATGGCACTGAAGTCAGTGGTGCTGTGTTTGAAACCGAAATAGGAGTGAATACCATGGTCAGCACTGAGCGAGAGGACACAGATCCTGGTGCTGAAGAGGTCTGCGCCGCGGGTGCCGGTGAAGCATGGAGCTAACTCAGTTCTGAAACTGATGGGGATGCAGGAACTGAGTGACTCCGTTTTTCCTTATATTTTTTGGTCTTAGGAGGGCATGAGACCTCCAACCCAGAGAGAGCTTCCGAGAAAGGTGTCTTGAGTAAACCTTTTAAAATAAGTTTATTCTTATGTTCTGATAGTGTCCAATTAGAAAAACCAGCACAAATGACACAATCAGCTTTCAAGTGATCCACGCCCAAACAGTAGACACAACGAACATGTGTATCTGAGTTAGGCATCTTACATCCACACTTGTCACACTGATTAAAACTCAACTTAGCTTTGTCTGACATGGTAAGTGAAACAATGCTATCCTGTAGAAAAAAATACGGAAGGAATACCAGTGGAGTTATGTTAAGGAATACCACTAGTAAAAGGGGCCTGTCAAAGACAGGAGAGAGGGACAGTCAAAAGAGGTAAAAAATTAAATTACCAAGAAAAAGGGTAGGAAATAGGCCTAGGTTATAGGCGACAGTAATAAAAGGCTAACTTGACTAAAAGTTTTGAAATTCAGAAGAAAAACTGTCATAAAAACAACAAAATTACTACTTAGCTTGAGGGAGATGGCTAACACGTCTGACTAGGAATGCGGAAAATGAGATCTGGAGTATCTAGGAGAGGGGCATTGTGGGTAGGTTCTTAGCTGAGAGTTTTTGGTTTGCACAAGCTGGGAAATGGCCGTATCAGTTCCGAGGATGGAACTGAGGTCCTAACAGTAAAGAATAAATAAAGATTTACAACATCAGATGTTATATAATCTCAGCCTTGATACCAGATTTGTGCCCATGGACTATAAGATGGCAACTGTCATTCCACTACACAAGAGTGTTTCTCTAGTGACCTGGGAAACTATGAATCCAGTCATCTGACCAGTATAATCTGTAAAGCCATTGAAAGAATCACCATGGATGTTATATGTAAACACATACAAACACTGGACCTTAATCAGTTTGAGTTTGTCAAGGGGAGGTGTGACTGCTGAACCTGACAAACTTCTTTGAGAAGGTCACAAAGCACATAGACCAGGGCAAATATATTTGGACTTGGCCAAGGCATTTAATATTATTACCCATTCAAGTATAATTGAAAAATAACAAAAAATACAAATAAACCCATATGCCACCTGCTGGGTGGCCAAATGGCTTTCATTGAGGAGACAAAAGATAAGAATAGGCAATTCCACCTCCATTAAAAGACCAGTCACAAGTAGAGTGCTTCAGGGTTCAGTACTGGGACTACTCCTGCTTGGCATTTACTTCTTAGATGTCCATACCAATACAAATGAACTGTGGTAGACCAAGTTTGCAGATGACTGCAAACTCAGGACAGTCACAGATTTCACCAAAGACACAGACATCTTTCAGTATGGTCTCAAACAAGTACCCAATTGATGTGAGTACCATGGGCTCAAACTTAATCCAAAAAAGTGGATAATTGTCTCCTTCAGTAAATCATGCACTATGCCCATGTACCAATCCTGATTAAGTTATAAACTAAAAGCATATTCTGCAATTATCATAACTTGTAACTACATCACCAAGCTGTGCTTCCAATCTGATGTCTCTTACTTTTAATTCTCTATCCATGACAATTGTGAGTCCCTACTAGGGAATCACTACTAACCCATTGTATATAATCACTTTGTTTTTATAATTGTTTGCTAACTTCTGTATAATCTATGTAAGTTTGTCTTTGTGGAGCTTTTCTCCCAGGGCCTACGCTGAAAATGGACATGTATCCAGTCGGACTATCCTGGTAAAGAAATATAAAATAAAATAAATAAATAATAAATAAATCCTTCATCCTTGGAAATTACAACATTGACAACACACCTCTTAAGGCATAAATGGTAGTTAGGAGTCTGGGGACCTATGAGGATAGCAATCTGGCCTTTGACCAACATGTGTCCATCACTGTAAGGAAGTCATTTTATGCAGCACAATTTAAAAGTAAGGGCATTGCATCCAGGTCATGGAAGACTATTATCGCTCTGTACCCAACCCTTATTAAACCAGTCATTGAGTACAATGCTCTGTTTCATATGTACCTGCAAAGGCACATGCTTCAACTTGAATGCCCACAGAAATTCCTTACCAAAAGAATCCAGTGAGTCCAACTCATGAATTATGGAGACTACCTTAGATCACTCTCCCCATTCTAAGTCTCTTATGGATTGCAAAGTGGTGACCTCTGCCTAGCATTTAAGACCTCCTCAGATCCTATACTGATGAATCTGTTACATATCCGCAAAAACAACAGCATCAGAAAAAAACACTCTAAGGATTTTAACCTTTCCAGTAAATCTAAACAGGACATGCTGGAGAGACAGATATATCTCCCAGAAGCTTCTACTACTCTGGAACAGGTTTCCTATCCATGTAAAATAAAGTGATTTCCTGCCCCAGTTTAAACACTTTCTAGGCAAATGGATGGGAAACCACAAACTTAGCCATGGAGTTATACCTATGTCTCTGCTGGACAGAGGGTGCAGATGAGCTATAAAACAGTAACTTTATATTTCCTCTCTATTAACTCATTCACTCCGGAGCAGCTCAGAAAAAGCTGCCTGCTTAATTCCACCATAGGAACAACAGTGCAGCCTGAGCTAATTTTCAGAAAATCCATTTGTAAAACTATACAGAAAACAAATGTTCATAACCATACCTCCCAACTGTCCCAGATTACTCGTTTTTTACTGAGTTTTGGGGTCCAAATAATGGGGTGCCACGATTCCAGAGTGGCACCCCTTCATTTCCGATTTATTTTATTTTCCATGCTTTGCTTTTTTTAATTTTTCTATTTTTTGCGCTTTTTGAGTTAACGTCATTGTGTGCACGATGATGTCAGCTCCACCAGCCTGTCGAAATTGAGCTTGCACATGTAGCATGTATTTCTGGCTCTAGTTCAAATGTTTTTGCAAGCGGCAAGTCGCCAGAGCCAGAAAGGATTTATTTAGAAGGCTGGTTGTTATTATGAATTTATTTAGAAGACGAAGGCACTCGATGGCTGAGCTGGAGTTATTATTGATTTATTTAGAAGAAGATGCTCGCTATTTCTGGAGCCTGGCTGGATGTATTTAGAAGTAAGGAACCTTGTGTATTTGGAAGTAAGGAACCGTGATTGTGTGTGTGTGTGTGTGTGTGTGTGTGTGTGTGTGTGTGTGTGTGTGTGTGTGTGTGTGTGTGTGTGTGTGTGATAGGGTAAAGGAAAGTGTTAAGCAAATGCACAGCTTTAGTGTGTGCATGCATGTGTGTGTGTGTTTGAGAGAGAGAGATATGAGTGTTTGGGTTAGTGTTGGAGTTAAAGGGGATATACAAAATGTTAGCAGTATGTGCTGGACTGGTTCGTATTTTTGTGTCCATGTTTGTCTTACATTATTACATAATGGTAGTGTTAAGGGAAGGGTTTTTTTCAGGTCCGATGTAGGGTGTGATTAGTGACAGGTTTAAGGTTAGCCAACATTACTAAGGTGGTGTGGGGTGGGGCAAACATAAAATATATTTCTTTAATATCAGTCATTAAAGTTGTGAATGTTTATTTTGTCATCACAGCAGCAATGTTTGTTTAAGTGATGATGCTAATTATAGATTAGCTCATAGCTCATAGATTAGCACTAAGCTAACTGCCCTTGTGAGCCATTTTAAGCCTAGCCAATTATCCCTTGTGAGACTCAAACCCTGCACCTTGTGTTTATAAGGCAAGCACCTTAATCATTAGGCCACCCTCCCAACCCATTGTTCGCACCCTGTGAGAGTTATGCCACATCATCAATGATATGCTTCCTAATGATATCATTAAAACTGGTTGGGCCAACTAGTGATCCTATGAGGTAACTCACTTGCTTAATAAAGCAACAGGTATGACCAGGAGAATGTCATAGTTTTCTGAAAAGTGACCTTGTGAGGGGCCATAACTTCCTGGTGGAGCAACAACGAAAATAAAAATAAACAAGTACAATGTGTTCCTAAAGAGGGGCAAATATACATCTACAATGTGCCCTAAAGATGGACAAATATACATCTACAGTGTGCTCTAAAGAGGTGCAAGTATATGTGCCCTAAAGAGGGCTAGAGGTACTCAGGCTCAAACCCTGTACCTTGGGTACAGGGTTAAAAGAGCCTAAAGACCCTAGCCACTACCACTTGTAAATTTGTGCCTCATATTTTTGATTTGAGACTGTTCCTCATAATATCTGTGGTTTTCAGGATTTTTGTGGCATATCACTGCAGGATTGAATTCATTAAATAATGATAAGGCATTTGAATTTCAGACCTCATATTCTTCAGAAAATAAATGGTAACACAAAACCTTTTATTCTAGCAATTTTCTAAGTTTATAAGATCAGTATTTTAAAATTGTTCCTATTTAGAGGCTGTATTCCCCCGTTATTGGCTTTGTCCAGGTTTTTTGTGCTAAGAGTTGTGAGCTATTGCGAGAAGTGAGAACTGAATTTGTATTCCCCCATTATTGGCTTTGTCCATGTTGAGAGAAGTGAAAATTGAATTCACTAAATGATAGCCATTTAAGTTCCAGTCTTCCTATCTTTCAGGCAACTGCTGTTTTGGCACAGTGGTATGTTGTTCTGACTGTAATGTACAGGGTCCTGGGTTTGAGACTTGCCAGTAAAATGCTGGGTGGTGACACATTTTATTCTAGCAACTTTCCAAAATTAAACAAGCTATGTGTAAAATGTGTCCCTGGTTTTTGGCCTTTTGTACCCCCCCCCCCTGAAAAAAAACTGAAATTGAAAATAAGTGTGAGAAGATGTACAAGATGCCTATGTCTTACACTACTGTCATTCTATTTATAGTGTGGTTGTGGACACACTGGAAGCAGACTTTTATGATGGAAATGTTCTGAATTGGGCAGTTTTGTCATTATTGCTTCATGCATTTTGTTTTATTGCCTACAGCCTAATGGAAAAATGTTCAAACAATAAATATAAAATGTGCTCTAACAAGTGTGCTGTATTATACACAGAATATAGTTTAATAAAGTCAGGAAGGTGTATCAAAGAAAACATGTATGTTTCTTGTTTTGTGTACAAGGGGCTAATGATTTGAAAGTAGCCCAAAGGTAATCTTTATCCAGTACTGCTGGTCAAATGCATTTTCTTTGAATGCGGTGTGGGTTTCAATGCTATTTCAATGAATGTGAGTTACAAGGGCAGAAAAGTTTTAATGCCAAGTCTATTTTCGTTGTGGGACAGTGTTGCTTTGTTTAGCAGATATCTATTGATGTTTTGGATTGGGCTGTAAAATGCAAAAATAAAATCCAAATAATCATTGTATTAGTAAAGCAGTATGCACACATTAGTGTTTATGGCAAATGGGGTGAAATAGCCAGGTAATGGGACATTGGCATGGCTGCAGGGGGACTCTGGTGCCATATTTTGGTTGGCTGCTCTTCAGTTTGCATTTGAAAGTTGGCATCCCCCAAGTCCATTGAAGTGGGCGGGGTTACACAATTGTGTATACAAATTTTATGTTAATTAGTGTACAGATTTGTACCTATTTTTCATGGGCCTTGTCCAGATTTTTGATGTTTCCAGGTTGAGAGGTATGTTCATTACTCTTTAACTATAAGAGCTACACTAAAAATGTAAACGCAAACGTTGTTCAGCAGACACTGACCTTTCCAACAGTGTAAATGTTGATAGTGCATATCAAAGTCATTATTAAATATTTGGCAAGAAATGCTGATATTGTGCATATCTTTTACCTTTTTGGAAAAGCAAAGCACAATATCTTGGTCTATGTACCATGCAGACCCATGCAATTTGAATTTAATTTGTTAGTATGAATGTCAGCTTTAAAATGATACCTTAACCATTACTGTGTGACGCTCCTTTCATGAGATATTCACAAAAATATGATTAATATATTATTTCTCATAATTGATAAATAAACAAAGCATAATATCTCATCACCTGTAACAGACAGAGCCTACATATCAGTGTAGTAGTTGTGCATCTGAATGTCAGCTTCAAAATGACGCATCATTTGTGTGATTACCATGCTCCCTCGCAAAGATATGGGCATAATAATGAGAAGTATTGTAAATGTGTAATTTTCATATTCGTACAAGACTAAACAAACTGTGATATCTGTACGTGTGTACAGTGCACAGACACAGTTCTTTTACCATGTTGTAAGGAGGTACACTGTCTTCAAAATGAGGTATTACTTCACACAATGAGATGCTCCCTTGCAAAGTTATTTACCAAAATATGAAAAAAATCGTAATTTCCATAACCTAAGTCCAAAACAAACTTTGATATCTGCCTATGAGTACAACATACAGGCCCCATTCTTTTACCATGTTAGAACTATAAATAATCTTTTCAAAATTAGGTATTACTTAGCACATTCAGATGCTCCCTTGCAAAGTTATTTACCAAAATATGAAAAAAAATAATAATTTCCATAACCTAAGTCCAAAACAAACTTTGATATCTGCACATGTGTCAAACATACAGGCACAATTCTTTTATCATGTTAGAACCAGCAATACTGTCTTCAAAATGAGATATTACTTGGCACATTCAGATGCTCCCTTTCAAAGTTATTTACCAAAATATGAAAAAAAATCATAATTTCCATAACTGTAAGTCCCAAACAAACTTTGATATCTGCACATGTCAAACATACAGCCACAATTATTTTACCATGTTGGAAACAGCAATACTTTCTTCAAAATTAGATATTACTTCACACCTTCAGATGCTCCCTTGCAAAGTTATTTACCAAAATATGAAAAAAAATCATAATTTCCATAACAGTTATTTGCCAAGCTCAGAGAAATGAATTTTACACAACACATTTCATAATAGTGTTTTACTTATTATACTGGTCTGACTTGGTCATGGGTGTTTTCCATTCTTCTCACAAGCTGCATGTTAGCAATCTTGCATGGCTCTCCTCATACCATTGTGGAGGTTGGTCAAGAACAACGCAATGCCCTCCTCAGTTAGGTGAATGCCATCCATTCTGAACAGGTCAACATCTTCCGCTGTGATGCCGTTATGGCAGATTGTAGATCCACCGACCCTGTGCATCAAGCCATGCATGAACACATTCTGTAAACATCGGAACAGCAGAAGACAGTCTTACCTTACCTGAAATAAAGCATGGGTGGACACTGACAAGGGTGCACAGCAAGGGCACATGAAAAGAGAAAAAACAGTGTAAGGACCGCTGCTCCACTAATATGCCAAGGACAGGCATGGGGCTCCAGATGTTGGTTATCTGTAGTGTCCCATAGCTGTGCTGGCTGCCCACTCAGACTGCTGATACCACTATGGTCTCATGAACTCATTCAGTGTCAGCAGTCTGCCTTACCTCTGCCTTTTCTCTTTACATGTGCCCTTTTAGCAATGGGCCTAAGAGATGAGGGACTGAAGTAATTCACTAATTGCTGTCCTGACCTTCATACATTTACTACCCTCACCTACATACATTGACTACTCCTGAAGGGAGGGAGACTGATTGGAGAGCTACATCAAGGCAACATATGAAAAGACCAAGACTGACCCAGGCTGTGTCTTTGTGCATGTGTCCTTTCCCGGAGGGAAACATTACATCACAGTGGCACACCCAAGCCCATGCTTACCTAGGACAGAAGCACTATGGGACTGAGCTGAAGAGTCTCCAAGTTCCCAACTGCGATCCAGGTGGATCACAAGATCCATGCTGGCTGGGTATGCCCCCTGTGATGCACCCACCAACACAAGATTCTGCAATGGGACAGCATAGGGTTTTTGGCTGCTCCCTTTCCAATGACTCCCAGAACAGCAGAAGACAGTCTTACCTTACCTGAAATAAAGCATGGGTGGACACTGACAAGGGTGCACAGCAAGGGCACATGTAAGGAGAAAAAGCAGGGTAAGCACCACCACTCCACTAATATGCCAAGGACAGGCATGGGGCACCAGATGTTGGTTATCTGTAGTGTCCCATAGCTGTGCTGGCTGCCCACTCAGACTGCTGATACTACTATGGTCTCATGACCTCCATCCTTCAGTGTCAGCAGTCTGCCTTACCTCTGCCTTTTCTCTTTACATGTGCCCATCCAGCAAGGGACCTAAGGGATGAGGGACTGAAGTAACTCACTAATTGCTATCCTGACCTTCATACATTTACTACCCTCACCTACATACATTGACTACTCCTGAAGGGAGGGAGACTGAGTGGAGAGCTGCATCAAGGCAACATGTGAAAAGACCAAGACTGACCCAGGCTGTGTCTTTGTGCATGTGTCCTTTCCCGGAGGGAAACATTACATCACAGTGGCACACCCAAGCCCATGCTTACCTAGGACAGCAGCACTATGGGACTGAGCTGAAGAGTCTCCAAATTCCCAACTGTGATCCAGGTGGATCACAAGATCCATGCTGGCTGGGTATGCCCCCCGTGATGCACCCACCAACCCAAGAGCAGTTGGCAAAAAAAGACTGAAGAGGGACCTTCCTGGCATTGGTGCTGTAGGGCTTTGCTGCTAACTGACATGGGGGCACAGAAAGGGCACATGTACACTGAAGAAACAGGTGAGGCACTCTGCTTTATCTCTGCCTTTTCCATTTACATGTGTCCTTTTGGCAATGGCCATTAGGAGTGGAAAGGAGGAGCTAATGTAAACCCTGTTGCCCTGACCTACATACATTGACTACACCTGAAGGGAGGGAGACTGAGTGGAGAGCTACATCAAGGCAACATGTCAAAAGACCAAGACTGACCCAGGCTGTGTCTTTTTGCATGTGTCCTTTCCCGGAGGGAAATATTACATCACAGTGGCACACACAAGGCCATGCTTAGCTATGACAACAGCACTATGGGAGAAATTCATGGCCATGGTACTTGCCAAAGCATTCGACACACAGGTTGACCTTGCAAGTTGGGCACCCCCATGATGGCTCAGCATGTTTACCCTGGCTGGCACAGTTTTTGCATCTTGATTTACACCATTTCATCGGAAAGTGAGAGCCATGCCCAAATCAGCTCACAGCCTCTGGGACAGTAATTTCAGTGCATCTTTTCCTCTTCATGTAACTGGCAAGTAGATGCAAGCCTAGGTTCCTTCAGAACTGTAACTGTGTTGCTGGAATAGCACATCCAGAGCGTGACAGTTGCTGATGGCTGATACTTTCACGGAATATAATGAAAGCATTGACAGTGGCCACATCCCATAAGAACCAGAACAAGTACAGCCACCATTTGCGGGCCTTTCTGGCACTGGGATATTGTGTCGTGAGCTGATCTGCTCGGTCCACCCCATTCATGTAACTGTTGTACATGTTTACAACTGGTGGATATGGCACCAATGCCTTTCTTCCATCACGCTTTCTCCTGTATGTGCTGGAGACTAGCAAGGTTGGGTTAAAGTAAGTTGACAGGAGGAATACCGGTTTGCTATCCTTCCATTCAGTAGCTAGCAGTGGTCCACTCTGCAATTGCTTGTAGTAGCCTCGAGCTGCTTTTCCAATGGCCTGTCTGTTGAATGTTAGAGGCCATTCTGACCTTTTGGTGTGCATGGTTCCACAACAGTATAGATCATCTTTCAGCAATTACTGTGCCAGTGGAACAGAGGTAAAGAAGTTATCAAAGTAAATGTGATGCTTCTTGCCAATCAGTCCCCTATTTAAGTCAACCACAACTCTGTGTGCCAGCCCGACCTCTGTATTCTGCTCCGTTTTTTCAGTATATACCTGGAATTCACATACATACCCATTGGTTGAGTCTGCCAACACCCACACCTTAATGCCATACCTCTCGGGCTTACCAGGCATAAACTGTCTAAATGTCAAGCGTCCACGGAAGCCAACCATGGCTTCATCTACAGCCACCTCATGATGCACATTGTAATGTGTCCTGCATGCATGAAGTACTGCATCCAGTATTGGCCGTACGTGATGTAGCTTGTCATGACCCCCAGAGCCCTGTGGTAGGCTCAGGCTGTTATCATTGCAGTGGAAGTACTGCTGAATTTTTTCAAACCTATCTCTGGTCATGTACTCTGCTATTGGGAAGCGACCATATACATGGTGCATTTCCCAGTACTGCCTCAATTCAGAAACATGTACAATAGACATGTATATACTGACACCTAGAAATGTGCGTATGTCTCCTGGACAAACAGGACTCCACCGTGTATCAACCTTGCCTGCTGCAGCCTGCCTCTGTGCAGCATAGTGATTTGTTTCATTAGCAATACAGGTGTATAGCTCCTCTGGGAACATCAAATTCAGGAAGTCCATCTCTGTGCTATCTGAGCCCAAGTGATTTATTGGTCCTACTGGCCCCACAAATTCCTCAATGTGTAAAGTTTGGAGGTGTTTTTCTCACGTGATCTTACGTGGTAGGCATGCTCGGCGTACCTGACTGGGTCGCAAAGAACAGTTGGGAATGGGAAGGGCTGAAGGGTTGAGAGATGGTGCTCTCTCAATGCCAATAGCAACTGTACTGCTTGCAGTTGGTAGTGAACTGCTGACACATGCTCCCTGCTGAGGCACACCCATATCATTCTCTGTCAAGGAGCTACTTGGACTCATATCTAGAGGATTTTCTCCATCCCAATCACCATACTCTGGACCACTTCCCACATCATGCACAGTCGAAGGCACATCCACACTCTTGTCGGCACTTGCAGTGCCATGCACTGTGGAGAACTGCATAGTTGTGCCAGTCAGACCATGTGCTTTTGTGAACACAGATAAAGGCAAGTCATCGTCTACGTCATAATCTGAATGCACTTGGTGGCTATTGTGTGTGGCCAACTTGTGTGTGGGCACTTTCCTTAGTTGTGCAAGTGGCACCTCATCCTCACTGTCATGGTCAGTGTCATAATTACTGGTCATGTCTGCTTTGGCAACTCGTAGTGGTCTTTCAGGAATGGCGGGCACAGGGGCATAATCCGTATCACAGGCAATGGCCTTTTCACGCAGACATGCAAGTGGAATGTCATCCTCTGAGTCATAATCATCATCCTCACTCTGGTTGGCATTATGTGGTACATCAAGGTGCATACCATTGTCTGAACCACTGCTACAACCATCACAGTCAGTTTCCTCACCCAACAGGTAAATGCTGCTTGCTTTCTCCTCAACAGATGGCATCTTTGGTGGTGGCTGTGTTGCTTTACACTTGAAATCACACCTGAAAAACACAATGCAATACAACATTCTGAAGTAATATACCTGCACAGAGGCATGTGAAAAGCAATGCACCTATCTCTATATTTCTATATCTATATTTCTATATTATATATATGTACATGTCTAAATATTTATATCTCCATCTATATATATCTACATACACATATAAATCTGTGTGTGTGTGTGTGTGTGTGTGTGTATATATATATATATATATATATATATATATATATATATATATATATATATATATATATATATATATGTCCCCAGCTACTTTACACCCTGGGTAGCTCACCAAACAGATATGCAAATAGTCTAACAGGTGAAATATGCCTCTGGTATCTCACCCACAAAGGGAGGTTTAAATATATTTAATGATAAATAAAAGAGCAAGACTATAATCAGTAACTCAACAGAATGACTTCATAGTTCAAAAGCACAGGAAATATTTTACCACAGCAGTGCAGAATAGTCGCAAATAAATACAGCATATGAGTTTGGATATTGTCATTGCCTTATAGTTAAAAACAATTTATGATTTCCTGTCAAATGAGAGGATGCACGGCAGTCAATAATAATATATATATTCAAATTCTTCATACAGTACACCACAAATCCTCTTATTCCAGCTACTTTCTCATGAAAAAACAGCAATTGAAGATGTAATGTCTACATTTTTCCTCCTAGACTGCTTACATTTCTTGAAATTGTATACATGACATAAATGAAAGTAGTGTGGAGGGGTGGGGGTGTATTGCAATCACTGCAAGTGGAGAAAGAGCCAAATGTGAGTTGTGCATTCATCAATGTGATAACGACTTCTACTTATGTGAATAACAATGACAGCTGCTGACAGTTTTACATGAAAAGTGACAATGACTCAGTACTATATTGTAACTGCACTGTGCTAATGACTTGCAAAGCTATGCATGGCTAGACACAGGTGATAATTGCTGGTATTCATTATATTACCTTCTGCAGGTGTTATGCAACACAGTCATAATCTGTTATAAGGCCATAGTCAGTCAAATAGTATAACACTTACATATTACTGTGCCCTTCCTCCCACCTAAATTCCACACATGACTGACAAAGCCAGGAGAAATGCATAAAAATATGGTAGCTCCATGCTGTCAGTAGTCACTCTGTAATAACCTTTATCTCACTCAGGCAACTACTCACTATAATCATATTAATAATAATAAGACACGCAGAAATGTCAAGCTAGATAGCTTGTTTTCTGCCATTCACTTACTCAGCAAAAACAGTATAAAAGTTATTATTGAGCCCATCCTCCCACCTATTTGTTAGCAACATGCCAAGCAATGAGGAATGAGTCATATTACAATTGTTTTTCTACATCACAAAATCCTGTGGAATAAACAGTAAATATCAAATACACAAACACAGGTGCAGGCCATCATTTGCTAAGTAATATGGGCTGATACCCTTGTACTCCCATGTTGACCAATATTGAATCCCCCTGGAAACACACCAGAAACTAAGCCAAGTATTGAAGTCAATCATATAATGTCCAGGCAACAGACTCACACACACACCCACACACACACATTATGTGCTGTGCCACTGTGCCACCCACTACATATACAATGAAACCATAGTGTACATAATTACCTGTCTAGGTTTGTTTAACTACAGTATTTTTCAGGTTATCTGCTAAGAAATTTCCAGTCCAAGCGAAAACAAAATCTAGTCTAATGCTGACTTTTCACAGTATGTGTGTGTGTGTGTGTGTGTGTGTGTGTGTGTGTGTGTGTGTGTGTGTGTGTGTGTGTGTGTGTGTGTGTGTGTTGATATTAGCTTTGTAATAATTGTATGTGTAGCTTTTCTCCCCTGGCCTCCATTGAAAACTGCCTCATTCTGGCCCAATGGACTTTTAACAAACTTCAAAAAATAAATGAAAAATGGTAGCATTCCTGCATATTTCCCCCATTCTTAAGTCAAACCACGATTAAAAGTTCATGAAATTAGTAGGGTTGTCTTTAGTGTCACAGTTACACAGTCTATAGTATTGGTGTTATTGAACCTGTAGTAATCACTGGTCTCATAACTATCTGTAATCCCTCACAGGTGGCATAATTATCTGTAATCCCTATCATAACACTTCCACCTGATTGTTTGTTAGAATGTCTGTAACAGTAAAAACATTTATACCCTGACAGAACTTGTTTGCAGTCATTGTTACAAACAGTAACACCATGAATCTTGTGGGAATGTAGCTAGTTTTCCAATTAAAAAAAATATACTATTAATGCTTCTAACATTAATAACCATCAGAGATGCTTCAAATGTCAGTATCTGTAAACTGTTAAAATTTCGACCTGGCTAAAATCTTGCCTAGTGTTTGTCAAATATTACAAAATATCTGCTGGAATATTTCTCTTCCCTGATCTTGATCAATGCACACCTACCTGTCTGAGCATATTTCCATTGCTAAAACAGGACATTTTTTTCCATGTAGGTTGTACATATAAGAAGAATTAAAGGATATGGTGAATGACTTCTCAAGCCTAAAATGTAAAATCCCGTGCATTTCTAATAATTGAGTCCAAATTTAGGATTTACCAGTATTTTTCCTGGTAACAGTGGAAAATCAGTATCCTTAAGCATCTTCTTACTACAGATAGTTTGTTCACACACGTTAAAGGGGTATATTTCATACCATCAGCCTAGCCAGAATGTGTTGGCTTTCGCCTCCCTTTTAGATTAGTTTCCTGGGCCTCTGTCCAGCAGGGCCACTGATGTGATCCCAGGTGTATATTTACGATTTCCCATCCACTCGTTAAGATTTCTCTTGAAGAGAGTCAGTGAGGGGTTCTGCCTAACATAGATTGTGATTCTATTCGAGAGCGAGGGAAGTCTCTGGGACAGGAATCTATCCCTCCAGCATTTTATTCCTCAGGCATATCATTCACAAAAATAAAACATAACTTACATTCAAAGTCATTGTAAGAGATTACATAATACACTAACACTGTAAATTTTATTATACACACATAACAATGCTAAACTTGGAGACGGCATTTAAATGCCGTCAACAAATAAACTGCATAAAAAAATCAGATGAGAATTCAATCACAATGAGCAGTCATGAACAAAAAGCATTTAACAGGCTCTAAAGATGATTACAGCTTCACTATCTCTGACAGACAGAAGCACCCAGGAAAAATTGCTGCACAACCCTATTCCTTATAGCATCTGGAAGAACACCTTGGCTTGATCTCAATGTTGGGGATTCTCCCACTTCTCATACTTTGCTCAAAAAACACTTTTGGCAAAAATGTTCAAAATCAGATTAGGAGGTCATGCTAAATGCTGGACAGTGGACAACATAAGCAGGGACATAAGAGAAAGTGGGAAAAAAGAGAGTGCAGCAATATGAACATGGAGGGAACAGAAAGGTAAAGGGAAGGGGTATTATCTATAAGGACATAGACAAAAGAGAAGAGAAGGAAATGTGGAGAGTAACGTAGAGAAGGAAGAGAGAGACTGAAAAAGAATGAGAGGAAGGATGGTTTTGTAATTAGGAGATGTACAAAGAAACACATTAGTAGTGGATTCACTGACGATAGTTTGACCTGGCAGGGACAGTTGAAAATAATTCACAGGTGGTTCTATGCATGCAACATTCCACAGATAGAGGAACTCATAACGCTAGGAGATGGAATTGTGACCAAGAGGCAGCAGGGCTTATACACGTGATGTTGGAATGCAAATGGGTGAAGGGGATATATGAACAAACAATAGGAAAATGGAAGACGAACTAGGGTGAAAACAGAAAATAGATGAAACACTATTTAGCTTGGACAGCAACCAAAGAGGAAGAATAAATAAAAAGCTGTATAGCATCAAACTGGAAAGGGGGATGCAAGAATTGCATGAAGAGATGGGAAGATAGAATGACAATACAAGAATCCTTCAATGCATACGTTTGAAAGCAGATTACTCATAAATTTAAGATTGTTTAGATTGGCCTTATCCATCCTATGATCAATAGTTATATATTACCCCTAATGAGAATAACTGAGATTATACCATAGATAATTTGAGGGGATCCATGCATGGGATAAAGCATTTACGAGCTGCATCTGTCCATCTGTTGTACAGGAGGCAGTCCTGGTGTACATTTTCTGTTTCCCATTCATATATGTAAGTTCCACTTGAAAATGAACAGGGATGAACTTTGTTTATGTGGATGGGGAGTCTGTTCGATAGCAGCAGTATCCTCTACAAAATACACCTGTCCCTTCAAACTGTTCTGCTACTGTTGCAGAATAAGTTTAGATCCCTAGACTGAGTATTTCTGCTGCCATTTGACTTTCTGATGTGGAGTAAATCCATCACTAATGGGTCAGAACATGCCTTATATGCCAGACACAGGGCACTTCTTAGCAGTCTGTAGGATACCAAGTATAGTGACACTGCTTTGAGTTGGTCCATGTAGGACATGTTTTTTAGGCCTTATAGTAAGTTATGTCTGTGGGTATTCCAATTATTGCATGTGTCAGACATATTCATACAATTTCTAATATTACTATTATTTTAACAAAAAGGAAGAAAGAAAGAGATCAAAATTTGATAACCACAACATTAAAATCAAGACAAATATATTTAACTATATACATTATTTATAATTACCACAGAACAGAAATATGCAATTCAGTATGGGTGATACAACACAGGTGTAGACGTAACAAAGAATTCCTGATCCTGAGATTGTATTTAAATACACAAATTAATTTTTCACCTTTACCACCTTCTTAAACTTGGACATCAATATCATACCTTTCCAAGAACTGCTACCAGTTAGCAGGGAACCTCTGTGTTATACTCACCTGTTTAAAAAGAGTACATGATATAATTGAGACTTTTACACAGAGTGGCCTCAAAGTGGTAGATCAAAGAGGTTGCCTTGGTCCACCACTGTCAACACCCAACAGATCTCAACAGTGGGTGAAGGCATACGTCTGCCCTTAGATGGGATCTCAAAAATCCAAAATTCCCATTCTAGGATGTGAACAAAGCCATATAGCTCCCTTAGCTTCTGGAGGGAGTAATCCTATACTCCCTAATTTTCAAGCATCCCAAAACATATGAAGATTATCTGCATTGTACTGATCACATTTCCAACATTTATTGTTCAATGACAGTCTTGTTCACTATTTTCTACTGGCAGTAATATGCCACTTAAAGATGATTCTGAATTGTTGGTAGTAAAACTTAGGCCATCTTTTGAGACTATCTGAAGCCTTCCACACTTAACTGTATTGTGTCTTGGTCAGCCTGACCATCTCCTGAATTTGCCATGTAGTGTGCATTAGATGTTTGAGGGTCATTACTTTGTTGTGCCATAAATCCCTATAAAACAGTCCAGCTTCCAAAAAATGTTTGATATGTTATTGACCAAACTCGCATCGCACTGAATTACCTATCATTTTATGCTACATACAACCCGGAAGCCAACAGCAGATGAGAAAAGGCTACCTTGTAAGAAACAGTTCAAAATCAAGAGCTCCGATGATAACCAGAGGAAAAAAAACAGCAAGCCGGTCAAGTTTGTCTGATGATGCGCATCCTTCCAGACCTTCTAAATAAATACTCTGTGTGTGTGTGTGTGTGTGTGTGTGTGTGTGTGTGTGTGTGTGTGTGTGTGTGTGTGTGTGTGTGTGTGTGTGTTGTGGCAATAACAATGCATAACCAAACATGCATCTGTACTACTTACTATGCCACCACTTACTCAACTCCACATGCGACACAAAGAAAACACATACACAACTATCCTCTGTACAATTTTGTTAAAATTACAGTGTTATATAGGAAGAACTTGCACAGCTAACATATGGCAGCAACCTGAAATAGAATGTACTATATACATAAACAGAGCACTCTTGCAGAAACAAACAAGTACAGTACCTCACCACTTAGGTAGGGAATGGCAGGAAATGAAGGTAGTTGTTGCGCTGAGCTGACAGGGAACGCTAAACTCCTGTGGCTGAACGGAAACTCCTGGTAGTGCTTATATGGCGGTCCGTGAATTCCTTGACTGGTGAAATAAAATAGAGGATTCAGTAGCAGGTAAAATCTCCAGTTCTTTGCAGAAAGAAGGAAATACCTGCTGCTGGACCCACTATTTATTAGGGGAGAACAAAAGAAGCTTAGGTTGGGGGTGGAGGTGCTATGCAAGTGGTGGCTCGGAATGCAAGAATCCGATTGGCTGCCACCACCTGCTTAGCAAGAACTTTTAAAACGCTTTTTCTGAAGAAACGTCAATGTGACCTTAATGTTAAAACACACTGAATCATAACTAGATATGATAAATTATATATTTAGTTACGATTTCAGAGTGTTTTACATTAAGGTGAACTACAAATCAGCTGTACACTTTCTCTCGCTTGTGGAAGCACTCGGGGGTAACGGCTTGAAAATTGTATCTTCTCATGGTGCGCTCAGGCTTAAACACACAGGTGCCATGAGAAGCTACTCGGGGTTAATGAGTTAAAGGGAACAAGGAGACATGGCAATTCTGCTTTGCTAGGCTTAAATACCCCCCATACCTCTGAACTGTACAGATTTTCACAGACTGTCCAGATTTTTGCCTCACATTTTTGGTCCGTTTTTCAGAAAATTGTGGTTTTCTGGCAAATTAGTGGCAAATCATTAAAGAGTTAAGTCAGAAAATAATGACAGACATTTAAGGTTTCAGACTTCAAACCCTTCAGAAAAATTATGATAATGCAAAATTGTTATTCTATCAACTTTCTAAGTTTGTAAGAGGAATATTTAAAAACTGTCCCTATTTTTTGGGCCTTTTCTCAGGTTTATTTATGGCTTTGCCCAGATTTCTTGATCTAAGAGGTTGAGAGGTATACCCCCCCCCCCAGCCATTAGCCTAATTTATTTCTAAGTTTCTGTTTTATGGTGTTATGAGCTAACTGGGATGGGAAAAGTGGTTATTATAATTGATGTCTCTTCTGGCAGAAGTGATGCCTATCCTGAAAGAGATTGTGATTAACAAGCTAGTTGCACAACCTATCCATAGGGACCAGTGAGAGTTATTCAGGGGATGGCAAACATTTGGTAACATTATCAAAGCAGTAGTATTGAATCAAGATGCTTAGGAAACAGGCAGAAGTACTGATATTGAAAAGGCATTTCATCATGCTGAGTAGTCCTTTCTGTTTTCAGTACTTGGCAAAATAGATTCCCAGAGAAATAGAGTGCTGGCACTCAGTATTTACCAAAATTGTAATGCAGAGTTAAAATGCAGGCCAAATTGTTAGATTCATGTTTGCTAAGAAGGTGCACCCACCAGGGGTACCTTTTATCCCCAGTATTATTTGCAAATTATTTTTGAACCATTACTGCAATGGATTAACCAGACAGAGATACAAATATATGGGGAACTAACTCAAAACAGACATTTCCTTTTGTTAATGATAATCTTATTAGTTTATCAGAGCATCAGAAGTAGCTTGATAACACTCTTTGAGATGTTTCAACAGTTCCAAGCCTTGTCAGGCTACAGCATACCTCCTACCAAGAATCATATGATATCTTAAATAATTATGACCATTCTGATCATTTCCAGCAGTACTGTTAACTAAAATTAAGTATTTAGGTTTGCAGTTTAAAAGGACATTGAAAAATCAAAGAAATTTGCAGTATACACAAAAAACATTGAACCAGTTTTCCTACAGCTTAGAAACAGTTAATACTGACAAATATAAAACGTGTATGCACTACAGATATTTGCATTTCCACAAATTTTATATGCAGTTCAGATGATCAACTCCTAATGGATTTTTGACTATTGTTAAGCAGTGGGAGTTGCACTTTCCTTGGGATAATAAACTTTCAAGAACAGTGTGGAAAAAGCTACTTTTATCAAAAGACTGAGATATGTTAGCCATTCCAGACTTGGAGATATATTTCCAAACAAAGTAGTTGAAGTTATTTTTTTGTTTTAATAAAAAAAACTACCCTGGGTATTCACACACTCCATGTCCAACATCACATCCAAGCCAACACTGTTTACAATGTATGAGCAATGAGCCCCAAGGATCATTAACAAAGCATGGGTCCAGGCCAGTGTGCATGTCCAGCAGTTCCTCATCACTGCCACGGTAGAGACTCATGGGACACTTGTTTTACACCAACCTGCAACCATAGTAAAGTACAAGCAGCTACAGTAAACATTGACTGCTCACAAGTGTCTAAGTTATTCATTACAAAACCACATTCATAGATTGTAAGCTGCTGTGTTTATTGTTGTAGTTCAAAGGCAGCAGACATGCAGAATAGTGTTTAATGAAAGAAGTGAAGGATATAATGCCTAAGGGAGGAGTATAGAGGTGACAGTAGGACAACAGAAACAAGAGAAAGGGACAGAACAGTGCAGAGTGGTGTGCCACAGGACTCTTGTGTTGAGCCATCTCCTATTTGGCATATATTTCTCAGATCTTTAGGCCAACACTCCTGGCCTATGGTTATCCAGGTTTAAGACAACTGTCAACTGGGTGTTGTTATTCAATCTTCCACTAACTCACTGTCATGCCAACATGAGTTAGCAATGATAACAATTCATGCAAAGACAATGGAGTCAAATTAAATGTGAAATAAAATGTAGCATAGTTCATTTGGTTAAACAAAACTTTTTCACATACTATATTAAGTGACATACCCCTCCAAGCAGACACTATCATAACAGATCTAGGCACTCTTGTTGATACTTCCTTATTGTTTGACCATTATGTCCCCACAGTAGTTCAGGGAACCTTCTGTCTGGCTCATCTAATTCCTAAAGGCAACTTCAGATCCAAAGACGTCCTAATTCCCCTTTACTTACATCTCATCACACCTATTATTGAATATACTGGACCTTTTGGCATGAATTTGTCTAAATATATCACTTAGCTTGAGTGAACTCCGAAATTCATCACTAAAAAGATTAGTGGTTTCAATCATCTTAGTTATCTGGAAATACTATCAGATCTCTTTCTTTACTCAGTCTCTTATCAACTCCTCTGTGGAGATCTGTGCCTACCTTTTTGAGCCATGAAAGACTGAACTCTCCTTGATCTCCTATTCTTTTACATAACAAATGGTACCTCAGATACCAAAGGTTTAATTCCTTTAACTGGGTAACAGAGAAATAGGACACAGTGATGTGATAGATTCACATTTCAACATATCCCTTACATCTGAAACCAAACTTCCAGTTTATGTCAGAGTACTACCCTTGCCACCTTCAAGGTAAATTTAGATAATTGGATGGGTAGCTATAAATTCTGCCCTGGTCTACCTTGTCTTGCCCCCCTAAAGGCTGGAAGAAACCTTTGATTTTTTTTTTTTTTTTGCTAGGCTTGTAATGGTCTGCAAACTGATTGGCTAGTACTTACCTATGAACCTAGAGACATAAGGGAACTGCTAACCAGAGGAGGGATGCAGAACATAATGGCAGAAGGTGTGTGACTCGTCCACACATATACTAATTTGAAGTTTTTGAACATAAAACATGAGAGACTCAGGCAGAACAGGTGGGATACAGTAAAGTAACACGATCTATGAACCTATGAACCTATGACTGTGCACACTTAACAGCAGTCCCAACATCATCACAGTTTTGTCAGTATAGGTGTACTATAATGTAAATATCATGAAAAAATAACTCAGAGGAACTGAACCCATTACTCTTTAGTGCTATTCTCCCAAGTCCTGTATTAATAAGTTAAGCCACAGAAATCCTTAGAACAAAGGTGTTAGTGAAACACACATCAGGAAGGACATTTTTACACACTGGCAGACAGGAAGCAGAAAACAAAACCAAACACAGACATCAAGGGATGTTAGTCCAACGATGCCATTCTAACAGACATTGCATTTACAAGGTGAGCTACAGGGACACTCAAAGTAAAAGTGTCACAGAAACAAATATCAAGACACTATTACTCATTGGCAGATGGGAAGCAGAAAAGTGAAAAATAAATATAAAATCATAAGGAGATATGAGCCCTCCACCCAGTGCACTGAAACTGCACAGATCACTTCATGCATACAATGAGCCATGACAGCTTTCAGCCTATAGTGTACATGATAAAACAAACTAAGAAATAAACATAAAATGACCGAATGGCAACTGGCCAGCATGTAACCAAAAAAATATTTATACCAGTACAAAAAACTGATAAGCGCCTTTGTCCTATAATCATACATTTTACCCTACTACTTATTCTTTGCTGACTGTCTCACAATGATGCTTAGCTCATTTACTTGAATGAGGGCATCTGGAGCAATACACACAGGACATAAAATCAGCTTGACTTAATTTTTGCTATACAATGAGCAGTGCCATTTCTCTTTGGTTGTAGATGGGCATCTACAGTTCTCTCCTGTCCTGTGCTGTCCTGCCCTGTTGTGCAACACAGAAAGATAAGTGTTTTGCAAGTTTTTTTTGGGGGGGGGCATGTATGGTGTGTTCGGCTATTTTTGGCCATATTACAGGCTAGAAATGGGACTATAGCAGGGAGATGAAAAGAGGAAGCAACCAGATGGTAGAACAGAAGGTGAGCAAATAAGGGATAAGAAGAATGGAAGTAGGGTAGGAGTGTTACATAACCATGGGCATTCAGAAGCCATGTAGCTGAAACACTTGCATGTGTGAGGGTGAGTTTGGCATAATGGTTAAGGTCTTCACCTCACAGGCACAAGTTGCAGTGTTTCATTCTGACCTCAAGTCATTGTTGGCTAGGCTTAAAATGGCTCTTCAAGGCAGTCAATGCAATATGAACCTATGAATCTTAATGGGTCCCATCGGCTTGCACTAAGGTTTTTACATAGTGAAGACTCTAGCTTGGTTGGGTCTCTCTTGAAGTCAATATATACATACAGAGATATAGATATATATGTGTATGTGTGTATATATATATATATATATATATACATATATATATATATATATATGGGTCTACCTGACAACACCGATGCTCTAAAACACCGACAACAAAATCACCAACACCACAAAACCGACAGTTCAGAAACACGAAACATCACATACCTGACAAACCACAATCCCGACAGTCAACAAACAAAACAAATCCCCTGTCCAAAAACCATACACACAATACAAGCACACCAAAAACCTTACAAACCTACACTGAACCTTACATACACAACTATCTATGCACTAACCTTAACCCAAACCCTAACCCTAAGGTACTATCGCACACTCACCTAACCAGCGCCCTAATCCTAACTCACATAACCCGCCCCATCCCTAACATCTGTCACTATCGCACACTCACCTGACCCGCGCCCTAACCCTAACTCACTTAACCTGCCCCTATCCCTAATGTCTGTCACTATCGCACACTCATCTGACCCACACCCTAACCCTAACTCACTTAACCCACCCCAACCCTACAGACCGTCGCTATCGCACACTTACCTTACCCACACCCTAACCTTGACGTCCATCACTACTGCATACTTACCCACTAATGCTTGTTTGACATGTCGGTGTTCTCAGCGTCGGGATTCTCAACTGTCGATCATCTTCATTGTCGATCGTCTGGTGTCAGTCTTCTCGTCGGCGGTGTTTCAAGCTTTTGGCATTATCAGGTAGACCTATATATATATATATATATATGTATATATATATATATATATATATATAGATATAGATATATATAGATATATATATATATATATATAGATATATATATATATATATATATATATATATATATATATATATATATAGATATATATATATATATAGATATATATATAGATATATACATATATATATATAGATATACATATACATATATTATATAGATATATAGATATACATATATATATATTATATAGATATATATATATATATATATATATATATATATATATATATATATATATATACACGGATCACCTACACAAGAACGACAGCGCAAAACACTGACACCCACATAGTCGACACCACATGGTCGACAATCGAAACACTGACATCATAATTACTGCACAAAAAAAGGAAAATAAAATTTCCTTTTTTGTGCTAGCAGGGGGGGCTATGCCCCCCTGCACCCCCCACAGCTATTAGTGAGCTGCTGGTTCAATGAATATTCATAAGGTCATGTTTTATTCATGGAAGTGATAACTGTGTGTACATTCCCATTGGTGTAAAAATTTTAAACTGAATTATATAAAATGGAATTGCAAAGCGAGAAATGTTCTGATGAAGTCTGCAATTAGCAGTTAGCAGATGAAAGTGCTTAACCTGTGTGATTTGTATTTCTAACCTTTGTGGTTTGGTTTTATTATTTTTACATAATAAATGTATTTTTAATTCTTGAAGTGGACATACATATGTCAATCATAGGTGACAGACAAAGGACAACTACTACTTTTGTCTATTAGGAAATATCCAGCAAAATGCAACTTATGACCTTTCATATACAGGCTGTGAACTGTTGCACTGATTCTACTGATAGCAAAATATACATCAAACATTTTTCGTGACAACAATGGTGCTGAGAGAGATTAAACACACAGGCATTCCGACAATGTAAGAAGAAACTGACTTATCATGAAGATCCAAATGATTATTAAAGTTATTATTTTGAAAGGCCTTCTAATGTCACTTAGTAAAAGACAGCAATTGTTACGACAGCATATATTTTCATTTTATGACAGCATCTGTTCTCACCCTAGAGCTCCCTTAGGTGATCCAGTTTGCTACTGGGCATCTACCTATTCCGTTTAATCACTTCAAGTACTAGAAACATAAAGGAGCATAATGCAAAATTTATGGATGGCACAATGTGGCAGGTTATTTGGGTATCTAATATAAGTTATAATTACTGTACAGAGGTGGTAACTGCACCTTAACTTCTTCCTCCCATCAGTGAAGGAGGTCAAAATTGTGATGCCTCATGTCATTGTAATGATGATGGTACAGTTATCTTGTGTGTGGGATACCAGTAGCAGGAGTGACAGCCTTGGCCATACTATTTCAGGCTTCAGCCTTATCCTGTGGCTTGGTATAGCCCTTGAGCAAGAGCCACATGTTGTGCTTTTTATGGAGGATATCCAGAATAAATAGCAGGTAATTGGCACCTGCAATGGTTCTCGCATATCCCTTCCTTCTTGCAATGAGTATCAATGGGCAACTTATTTGCAATGTATGGAAATACAGGTACTGTATAACTATGTTTCAAATGGCACTTTAAGGTATGAAACTGGGCAGCCCTCCATCCTTGAATATGCTGCTGAGAAGTCAGTGCTCTACAGTGACTCCATTTACAGATGGTTAAATATGGCATGACAATTCCCTCACTCCTCAAATCATAGGGTGTCGGCATGTTCAAGGAACTGCCCACATATGCTCAAACATGTGCATGATATGCAGAAATCCACAATGTCTACCAAGTGTGTTCTTCATGCAAATTGAGTGATTCAGAAATAATAATGAGTTGAACCCTAATTAGCATAATAATTGTGCCCAGGAAGATTAATCTACACAATACATGCACAACAAGAATCATACACCCTCTTCACTCTATGGAAGAAAGCAGTGGAAAATGACATGGACGTTTGACTCCTGTAAAACTAATTTTCTGACTGAGTATGTCTTCCTTATATAAGGTATGTGCTACTTCTTAAACATCCAAGCCTTTTGTAGGATGGCAGCTTTTGACTGTTCATTAAACTGATGCCTATAAGGGGTGTCAGTTTGTCAGTAATTTTAAAATGTGTTTGCCGAAACTGTCTTTTAAGAGGTACATTGCAAGTGTACTTCTTGTAGTTGATTGCAAGATTTTTAACGCATATGGGAGATATCCTCCTCAGCTCATATTCCAACGTTACATTCAATATATTTTACTCTTGTGTACCTTGCGAATATGTTAGTAGCCACAACTCTATTAACACTGGTATTGTAATGTATTGCAATGATCATGTGTTGTTCATTTGCACTTCTGTGTTTTGTGAGAAATATTTGCTAAGTACACATACCATGCATGACATTTACTTAAAGATTGAGGGTACAGATATCTATCATGCACAAATTAAGCATAATATATGGATTAGCAGGATAGCTGTGTTGTAAGGATAAGGGATACGCAAGAACAAGGCTGTTAATTCTACTGTTTTCTATACCAACAAAGACATGCATATAAACAGGGCCCAAAGAAAGCAAGTGCTGCATCTGGTTGCCCATCAACATCCACTCTCAAGCCCAAATTTACAGATGCAGAGAATGAGGTGGTACTACAGGTCTTCTGTCTTCAAGGCTTATGAATCTTTGCTGCCCGTTCAGCTGACTAGCCCTTCTATAACTGTGCCTGGGATGAAACTGTCAACAATGTTAATGCAATCGGTGGTCGGCACTGCAACTATGACCTGATCCACCACAGAGCTACAGATATGATTCATTCTGCCATTCACAGGGCATAGGCCATGGAATGAGAAAGGAAGGAAATGGATGGTGGGATGTCAACCGATCACCTCTTACAGAAATGGAGGGGTTCCTGGTCTCGCTTAAAGGCTCCCATCAGACTCCATATGAAGATATCTCAATGATCACCATTTCCTAGTTCATGAAGTAGACTGAGAACTTCTCCCTCCTTCATCTTTGAGTAGCCAGGTTGGATTCCATCATGCTGTTTCCCAAGTTCATTCAATGCCATTGCAAGACTTTGAGCTGTGATATGATGACTACATTGACATGTGTTATGTTGTTAAGTAGCAACATGAATACAGGACTTTATTGACAGTACCAAGGATGAGTCTAAACTATGCATGCTGCAAAAAAAAAAAAAATGGTAGGATCTGAGGATTTGTATATTCATGTAGACCACATATGATATCAAAACATGCATCAGTATGTGTGTGCATACATTCTTGCAGGGACCCTTATCTTTCATTTTCTCTGGGAAAGATGGCAGTAAATCCTTATTGTGAGCTGTCTGAATATTAGAAAAACATGCCAACAGAGTCAAGAAACCCTACACGGTAGAGCACTGTTTCATACTCAGTAACCATGTTGAGCCACTCAACCATGGTAAACACCGTGGCATGCTAATTACAGCATAAGCAGCTGAATTGTATGCCAATCAATCCAAGATAGAGGAACTATTCAACAAGCTATAAATCAACTGTGTAGACTCAGTGCTGTTTCTTTCCTGTGAATTCCAAAACCTACTGGAACACAGCCATGGGAAGGAGTCTACACAGAAAGAATGCTAGGACCTGCTGTTGCTGTAATTCATGTGTATGTGCAACAGGCTGAAGTTTATGCTGCTGCTGCTAATGGACCACAGCTAAGAAGAAGAAAAGTTTTCAGACCCCAGATAACTTATCACAATCTGTATGAGGTGGAAATTGTAGACCGATACAGGATCCTCCATTAATTCCTGAATGCTAGGCTCCAACATGCCAGTAACCAGATATATTTTCCCCATACTCCTGAGGACAGGGCCACAAATATGCAGAAGTTCTACCCTGGAGCATACTACCCTGAAGTACTGGGTGACACAATTTAAATACATATAGAAATTAAAACACCACCTGGGGAACAGGGAAGGCTCTACATAAATAGAAAGGGCTTCCCCTCTATTAACTACCAAGTCATGGGTAATGCTAAGGGAATCATCTTGACTGTGTGTGCTGGCAATCCAGGCAGTTACCACAACTCGCATATCTGGCACACCTCCCAACCGTATCAGATGTTTACTGGGGGTGATATCCCACATGGTCATTTACTGGGGGATGCAGGTTATGCACTGGAACCATGGCTCATTACGGTCATCAGAAATGCGCACACTTATAACCATGCCAAAAAAAGAAAAAAACAACAAACTTAATCCACAAAGCATCACCAGCAGCTTGAATACTCCGAATACTAAATACTTTATTGTGAAGCGCTTTTCATCCGGTTGCTTCACCGGACTTCATCAGACAAACTTCTATCACATTTTACACAATATTAATACAGTCCCATTCAATCAATTAATTAACTACATTATTAACTGCACCCAATTCACTTACAATAAATTACCAACTTCTCCCTCTCATCCTACATTCATATATACTTATATTATTCTATACTTTAAATTCATTACATTTTCATTTGGCTAATAAATAAATACATACATATATATATAAATACATACATATATATATAAATACATATATATATATATATATATATATATATATATATATATATATATATATACAAAATATACATCAGTATTAGCAAAAAACTACGGGCACTCATAAAATCGACTAAGGCCAGCTTCGAGAGAAAAATTGCACAGGACACTAAGGATAATCACAAGGCTTTCTTTAGTTATGTTAGGAACCTGGGTGGGAATTCCCAGATATGCTCAGAATTAGTCCAAAATGACAAAAAATACACCAAACCCACAGACATTGCCAACATCCTAGCTGACAGGTTCAGCGCAAACTTCTCCCCTCCCCCACCAAAAGGGCAAATATTTATCCCAGCAGAGTGCTGCCCCCCTGACATCTCAGATGCTCAGGTAAGAGCTACCCTCTCCAAAGCAAAAACACAGCATCAATGGGACCAGGCGGTGTCCCGGGCTGCGTCCTACATGAACTCCAAGAAGAGCTAAACCCAAACATAAAACTACTGTTCAATCTCAGCCTTACTACAGGATATGTACCCAAAGAGTGGCGTACAGCAACAGTGGTCCCTCTCCACAAAGGTGGTGCCTCAACGGATCCTGGAAACTATCGCCCCATAAGCCTGACTAGCTTGGTCTGCAAAGCTATGGAAAGGATCATCATGGACCTCATAAATAAAGATATTGGGGACCTACAGACACTGGATCCTACCCAGTTCGGCTTTGTTAGGGGCAGATCCTGCCTCTTAAACCTGGTTGATTTCTTTGAAACAGTCACCAAGGCCATTGACGAGGGGAAGGTGGTCCACACAGCCTACCTGGACCTCACAAAAGCCTTCGATACAATACCCCACTCGGGCATTATAGATAAACTCACCAGCTTAAATATAAACCCCTATGTCACTAGATGGGTTGCAAACTGGCTCAATGACAGAACCCACATGGTTAGAATTGCTGGAGCCATGTCAGACTCCAAACCAGTTACAAGTGGCGTCCCCCAAGGCTCAGTCCTGGGACCTCTCTTGTTCGGTATATATTTCTCGGAGGTACAGGCCAACATGGAAGGACTGTGGCTGACTAAGTTCGCAGATGACTGCAAACTGGGCGCCATAATTGACTCTCCAGCTGACACAAGCATCCTCCAAAAGGGCCTCATAGAAACAGACAACTGGTGCCAGAGCAATGGCCTCAAGCTAAACGCCAAAAAGTGTATAGTCATCCTCTTTGGCAAAAACAAAGTGCCCACAAATTACCACATAGGTGGTAATCCATTAAGTACAGAAGAAGTAATTAGGGACCTGGGGACCCAAGTTGATAGCAATCTCTCATTTGACAACCACGTGGCCAAAGTGGTTAGAAAAACATTTTATATAGCCCACCTAATCATGAAGGGATTCACATCTAGATCAGGGAGGTCATCGTGCCTCTTTACTCATCCCTCATCAGGCCCATAATTGAGTACAATGCCCCTTTTGGGATGTACCTTACTAGACACCTGCAGCAACTGGAAAGACCCCAAAAGTACCTCACCAAGAGGATCATAGGGCTCAAACAGATGCCATATGCTGCCCGGTTAAAGAAACTCCAGCTCTACTCAGTGGCATGCCGCCTGCTCAGAGGCGATCTGTGCCTGACGTATAAAGCCATGTCCAACCCGGAATTAATGGACATGCTGCACCTCAGAAAATCCAAATCCCATTGAGCTACGCACTCGAGAGACTTGAACCTCAGCACTGAAATAAATAGGACATGCTGGAGGGACAGATTCATAACCCAGAGGCTCCCTTCACTCTGGAATAAAATCCCAGTCCAGGTTAGGCAGAGTCCCTCATTGACTCTCTTCAAGAGGAATCTTGATGAGTGGATGGGAGATCGTAGGTTTACCCCAGGTATCACTTCTGTGTCACTGTTAGACAGAGGCACAGTATACTAACCTCGAAAAAGGGCATAGCAAAATTAATTCAAAATGGGTGGCGAAAGCCAAACACACTCTGGCTAGGCTTATGAATGCCCTAGGGCAGATAGCCTAGTATGAACCTATGAACCTATAGATATATATATATGTATATATATATATATATATATATATATACTACACCTTGTATTAGCTTAACAAATGTACATATTACATAAAAGTTTCCTAAGCTAAAGAATATTTCTACCTAAAGGGCACATAAACATACATTACTCATATACTTAAAGAATTAATTAAATAGGACAATAATTACTATAACAATTCATAAAAACATTCTAAAACATCTAATTCATTGTTAAAAATTACCATCTTAACTCTCTATTAAGACTCCCTAATTTTAATATACTGGAGATGGACACTACTTCATTAAGTGCAGGCCACCTATTAGAGTCTAAACGCAATTGCCACATAACTTCATGTTTTTCTACCAACAGGCTCGTGGATCACCCAATGTCATTCACTATTATTTGATCAATAACCCTGAATTTGAATGTATGTCCTTGGTTGACAGATACATGTCTTGCCAAAGCATTATCAATTTTTATTTTATTAATACTTAGGATATGTTCATATGTTCTCTCCCTCATTTTTCTGTCTGTCTTGCCCACATAAAATGCTGGACAAGACTGACATTGGGCCATATAAACAAGTGATTTACTATTACAGTTGTATCTTCCCTCATTCCTATACACTGTATTCCTTATAATAAAAGATGCTCCAGTAGACATATGTCTACACATACTACAGGACTCACATTTGAACATTCCTGGTGTTTGTACAAACCTCTTCCTATTTTGCTCCACTAAGCTTTTAAGATTCTTACCTCTTTTAAAAATAACTGCTGGTTTTACCCCCGATCTAGTTAAAAATTCCTCATCTGTAGTAAAAATTCTCCAATTTTTTTACAATAATTTCTCTTATTAAATAAGCTTCACTACTAAATTGCGTAATGAAGCTTAATCCATAATCTTTTAGTTCTGACCTCCCTTCTACAGACCTAACATTAATAATAGTGGGAATAACAGGAGTAGTACTTAAGAAAACAACAGTCTGGGAATCTGGATACCCCTTAAATCTTCCCTACCTCCTGCCCTCTCATGTTGACATAACAAAGGCTTATACATCCCTTTGAGCCTTTTTTCTTGTACTTCTACCACAATGCTCTGGACAAATTTGTCCGGGTACTCCCTGTTAATAAACATCTGCATTAATACTTCACATTCACCCTTAAAATGCCTATCTAGTGAAATCATCCTGGCAGCCCGAACTAGCTGACCTTTTACTACTGATTTCTTCTGGTGAACTGGTTGGGAACTAGTATAATGCAGCAAAGTATTAGAATATGTCTTCTTACAATGTATTTCTGCTATGTAATAACGTAAAGTCTCCTCTTTCACTTGAAATACATCCAAATAGGTAATACATTTGTCACCAAAATAACTTGTAAATTTCAGAAAATCAGTACTGCTATTAAATTTCTGAATCAATTCATTGGCTGCCAGGATGTCACCCTTGAATAACATAAAGACATCATCCAAGAATTGGGTATAAAAGCAAATGTTCTTTATTAATTCATAATTATTGAACACATAATGTGCTTCCCAGTGGGCCATCATCAATTAGCTTTGCTGGCCCCACATGGGGAACCCATAGCTACACCCACTTCTTGTAAATAATAATCACCTTCAAAAATTATATAGTTTTTACTCAAGATTAAATCCAATAATTCCTCTGCTAACTTAATCTCTTCACTTGGGGCACCATGGAACCTCATCCTCTCAGACACCCATTCTACCCCTATTCTATGAGGTATTGAAAAATACAAATCAATCACGTCAACAGTTAAAAAAGTAATACCTTCATCAAAAATCATTTCATTTACATTCATTAAAAATGTCCAAGAGTCCTTGCAGATATGTTTTTCCATAAGGACATACTTCTTTAAAATACTATCAACAAATTTTGCATTGGTGTAATTGAGTGATTGTCTTGCATTAACTATAGCATGCACATGGGGGGTCATCCAGACATTTTTGCAATTTTGGGACTCCAAACAATGTAGGCACTCTAGGAGAATGGGAGTGTATTAATATTGTGTAAAATGTGATAGAAGTTTGTCTGATGAAGTCCGGTGAAGCTACCGGATGAAAAGCGCTTCACAATAAAGTATATAGTATTCGAAGTATTCAAGCTGCTGGTGATGCTTTGTGGATTAAGAAATGAGCACACACCCACTGAAGAATGACATAATGAGGCACATGTTTAAACCAGAAATATCATAGAGCATGTGGTTGGGTTGCTGAAGTCGCTGCAGAAGTCATACAGTGCCTAAATACATCTGGGGGAGCCCTGCAGTACAATCCATGTACAAGCACTGAGACATTCACCATCTGTGCCATGCTTCCCAACATCATCCTGAGAAAGCAGCTTCAGCAGGATCAACAGGGGGAAGGAAACACATCCCACAACCAATGGCAAGGTCACCACAGCCACACGCGGGTGAGGAGTCAGAGGGGGAGCTAGCAGCTGCTGTGTGTGTAGGCAGACATAGGCATGCTCAATATGCCCTCACATTGGCTAAGAGAAAATGCACAGCACTCTCACTAACCACCTATATGGCTAAAATCTTCATCCTACACACATACATATAGTAACATTGATATTAAGCAACACTCACAACCTTTACTTACCCAAAGTAATGGCTGTGTACTGCTTACATCAGACAGAGTCAGCCATGAACTAGAACTATTGCAACTGCTGAGTTTACAAGGTAACTGTTGAACCTGGAGTGTATTGTGTAATAATACAAATGAAGGGATGTCCTTGCATGTTGTTACTTGGTAATGTAAGCAATTAAAAGGTGGGTGATTTGTACAGCAATGAGTTTAACGTGTGATAGGAGAGACTTATGTGAATACATGTGTCCTCTATCAAGTAGTAGGCTTCAGCATCAAAGATTCACACATTCATACCTCTCAAAAGTACTGATGGTCACCAAAAGTCCTCAATTTGGCTTCATACTTTTGTACTAGAAAATCATGAAAGAGAGAAGTTAGAAAGTAATGAGACACATTTCAATTTCAGACTTCACAACCCTCAGAAGATTATTAAAAATACTGATGTAAAAAATGTTTTGATTCTATCAACTAACTGTCTAACTTTCTAAGACCAAAATAAGTCAAAAGTACAATTAGCAAAACAACATCACAAACACAGACATACTAAGCAGTACATCAGCTATGCACCTGGAGCATCAGACACACATGTTATGTATCCCTGATTCCAAAAGATAGAAAACAAAGATATGGCTTAGTTATAATCACTTGCACAGGGTGTTGTGGGGGTGGGGTGGGGGGCAGGAAGCCTAGGCTGACACAAAAGGTTGTTGAGTGCATGTAAGTGAGAGAGAAGCAAGCAGACATTTGGATAAAGTAACAAATAGCCATTGAGACAAAATGAGCTTTAATCTTCACGGCTGAACCATGTAACTGTTGTGTATGTCTGTATGGGCCCTCCTGGTGAAAATGGTGTGTGAGTGTCTGTAGGAACACAGCCAAGTTCTGTGTTAGCTCTATGTTTTGGTATGTTGGACATGTGTGATCCATGCATGAGGTGGCACTTCATAGTTGTCATAGCCAATCATGAGAACTGGCTCTGCCAGGACTTGCAATGGCATTTCCACAACCATGGTTAGATGCATTGCTGCTACCCGAATGTGACTTATGTCTGCTGGACAAGCTTCCATCTTGAGAATGCCCAGGATCATGACCCCATGGCCTGCAATGTCTGGGTGTGGATATCGCAACCACTGACAGAGCAATGGAAGTAGTGCCACTATGGGAGCATGATTGGGCATGGCCACACTGGCTTACATCAAATTATGTGGCTGACCTACACCTACATGGATGCCGTCCCCCTCCCAGCAGATGTTCCATCACAGACACCACCCGTTCCAACATGTCATTCATCAGATCCACTGAATTAGCGGCATGGTAGAGGCAGTCATGCATGTCAGCCTTGTGCCACATCTATAACCCTAAGCATTTCTCTGGAGGACCTACTGAAAAGTGCCTGTGCCTCCAAGATGGCCCTAAACATACATTGAGTGGCACGGGAAGACACACCTGAATCAGGTAGAAGATGGACAGCAGGCACCCTCTGAGCACCCCTAACAACAATCACAATGACACCTCACCAGACTTCCCTGATTGAGTATCTCACCGTGCACCTGTCCAATATTGGAAGGCTCAATGGAATGGGTTGGCATAGGCTTGCTGGCTATGTCTGATGAAATTACAGGAGATGGTTGAATGTCAACCTCAGTGCCAGTTTCAACCTCTGCGCCCCCCCCCCGACTGTGCTTCTGTTTGCCCACCATCATCATCAGAGTTTGTCGATACCCTGACATCAGGTGGTAAGAGTCCTACACTTCTACTGGTAGGATCACCTGTAATAATAAGCAACAAACACAGGCAAGAAATTAATACTTACCCTACTACAGTCCAAGATATGGTAAGAAACTAACAGTGGTGCTACTACTACAGACAGTACAGCAATACACACAACAATCCTGACATCCACATTCCACATATAGATAAAATAAATACTTCTTTGAACTGCTCATCAGTACTGACATAAAAATGTTTAGCTTAACATGTGCAGATGAAGCTATGCTTCCTATGGATGATGGTCCTGGAAGAAGTTAAGCAAAAGATAAGGACGCAATCAGCATAATTAAAGTAGCACAGGGGGTTAAAACTTTTTGCCCTTTATATGTCCATTAATGATACTTTTAACAACAGCTTGGATGACATTTCCACCCACGTGTAAGCAACGAGAATGTGTGGTTAACTGTATCAATCTACAACTACCCCCCCCAAATGAATCTATTGTTAAACAATAGTACTACTGTCAGTATTTTACTATACAGTAAGTATCTAATAATTGAGATAGGTTATCCTACCTGGAAGCTCCTTCTGGGACATACCTGTCCTTCCTGAAACAGTAGCATCAATGTCAGTGACATGTTGTTGTGTACTTTCCTGTGAGCTGCCTGGATCCCTGACAGTGGACAGGAACTCTTCATTTGATATTAGTGGTGGCTCTGTAGCAGGCCTCCCCTGGTACCCATCTGTTTACTGGCCACTGCAGCTACTCTCCTCTGTGATGATGAAATCATGTCAGTAGCCCTATGGCACACCTGATCATATGTCCTGCTCTGGCCACCTACTGCATTCACATCAGCAACTATCTGCTGCCAAGTTTGCATTCGGCCTGACATATCCCCACAACCCCTCTCAAGCAGAAAAGCACCATGATGCCTAAATGCTTGCTCAATTACTTCATTTTCAGGATCTCTGAAGGGGAGTTTTGGGGGATTGGGATGCCTGAGTGCCATAGTCATAGGTGACATAAAACACAAAAAAGGATAATACACATAAGTATCACATAAATAAAAGTCCTATTTTGATATAACACATAAAAGTTAGCATTTCACTATTACCCACTGGAGAAACATAAAACAGTCAAGATATTCAAATATAAAAAAATGCATTGTGTGGTTGTGATATATTGCAATCACACACAAAGCAAGGTCAGATCCAAAACAAGGAGAGTAACAATAGCAAAAATCTTGTTTGTGCCAAAACAGTAATGCAACTTTTCTTCCCACCTCCAAAACAGCAGGCAAATGACACATTTTGCTAACAAACCGTCAGTGAAATGCTAAAAGTGCTATCAAATAAAGTGTCCCTGAAACGTGCACAGATTTAACACGGAACTTTCCATTTTAAGTTATTGCCATTCATGTCTACCTGTGGCCAGCACTCCCCTAGAGATGTGTGTTCCATCCTAAAAGGCTAACACCCCTGTGACACTGACAATATAGGACATTTACATTTCACATAAATAACAATAGAAGAGTGTACAGAAAAAAAACAGTTGTAACATTAGCACTTGTGATAACAGTTAATAAGGCTGTGCATCTGAGAAAGTGAAATGCTATGGCAAACATGCCCATGCCATCAGTATACTTCTAAGAAATGCATACAGATAAAAGTAGTATTTGCATATTGCTAAAATACCTCCATCTATCTTTTGTGTGCTAAAAAACATAACTGGCAACAATTTTTCTTTTTTTCTCTCCTCAGCTAACAGCCAAGCCTTGTCTTTTTCCACTCCATACTGCCAGTATTCTGTTAAAAGTCCGGCATACTGAATAAATGTTTGCAACGAAAATCGATCATCATTCAGCTCTGTTATCTCTCATCTTGCAGCAACTTTTTTTTTCTCTGCAAAGTATGTTGGCTTAGTTTTTTAAGTTTTAAAATATATTTATTTATGGATTTATCTACTTTCTAGTGTGTTGGTACACTGGGAAGCAGCTTGGCAGCAAGGAATCCCCCCATTCTTAAAAGAATCTGTTAGTTTTCAACAAACTTATGTCTGTTAAATGCTGGACTAATCAGCCTGCTTTAAGACATTTCTTACCTGATAGTTCTACACAATAAAGCCACTTTTTTCTTACTATTAACAGTACATAGCCTTTTTCTATTAGACTTTTTACTGATTGTTTTGGGACTGTGCTTGCCTCTGGGCTTGGCTCAACCCGCTCCATTCACCCTTGCTTTGCTCAGGCTTACTCTGCTCCTCTACCCTACCCCCATTCCCACCCACCCCCATTTTCCTTACACTTATTAACCTAAACCACACCTTTCTAACTCATTATCCTATAACTTGGAGCTACCTCATCCAACACACCCGCAATCAATTTTTTTGCCATTTTCTCCCCTCCCACCTCACTAACCATTATTTTCATCCCTCATATAAGACTGTCACTCCATCACTGTATAAGTACATTTATCTCTCTCTACTAAACCAGACACCAACCTAACCATATTTTTCTCCTATTTCCCTACTATTTCACCATGTCAGTTATCACCACTCTTTTGAGCAGCTCTTTCCTACTCATTACCCTCTACCTAGCCTCCCATTCCATGTCCTTCATCACATCAAACATAACACACTACCCCTCTCCTACACTCCCCACTATTACATACCATACAAAACCAAATATCCATTTTCACATCTGTTCTAACCTCTGCACTAACTCTAACATATTGCTCTTCCACTATAAATATGTCCATACCCCAACCCTCCTTCCTCTTTAGATTTCTTTCATCGACTAATATCCATGTTCAAACTCTCTCTCCTTCTATACTCACTAATAGAAATAAAACTCCAAGCTGACATACATCCTAACCCAGGACCCACACAGTTACTCCCACCCCACCCAATAACACCCGCCACACCTGCTAATACTACCCTCCACCATCTTCCTCTAAAAAATTCCAAATCAGACTTACTCATAACTAATTTTAACCTCATAAGTATTACAAAAAAACTAGTGAATTTCATACAGCCCTAACAACCTACAGTCCTGATATAGTAATTATTACAGAGACATGGCTAAAACCCCACATTAAAGATGAGGAAATATTAGTGGTTATAATGTTATTATAAACGATAGGCTGAACAAGCATGGTGGAGGCATTGTCATCATGTATAACAATTTCCTCAAAATTGAAAAATTAATCCGTACTCCCACAGATCTATCAGAAGCAGAAATTCTAACTACCCAATTTGAAGTAAATCCACATAAAACCATCATAATTATTGCCTTCTACCTACCACCAGGAAATAATCTACCTACCACTGAAAGTCTTCTATCTTGGGCATCCTCTACTTTCAACCAAGAAACTATAATGCTAGGTGATTTCAACTTGGACTGGCTATCCTGCTCATCTGACAACCCATCCAATTTTATCAATGTATTCAATTTCACCCAAACTGTAAACTTCCCCACTAAAATCAATAAAGACACCAAGAAAGAATCTATTTTAGACTGGATACTAACCAATAAGCCCAACTTTGACCACCAGGCTGGGTTCCTCTCCGATTCACTCAGTGATCACTCCACTACCTTTCTTCTAAGGAAATGTATTCACTCCCCTGTAATGTCATTTTCAAACACATATGCAACAATATAATTTTTTCCCCTACCATCTTAAATTCCCTACTTCAAAACTGCAACTGGTCACCTCTAAAATCACTCTACCTAGACCAAGTTGTACAATATTTTAATGATACCTTCCTCAACATCCTTAATAACCTTGCTCCAACAAGAAAAATTTGCTCCAGAGCCAGAAACCTACATTGGATAACCAAATATACTAAATTTCTTATTAAACAAAGGGATAGAGCATGGACTGCTTATCAAACCTCCAAAACCTCAGAAGACCACACCTGTTACAAACAACTAAGAAACCTAACTAAGAAGCAAATATTATCTGACAAAAAATCGTATGTTCTAGCTTGTCAGCAAAACACATAAATAACCCACAAAAATGTTGGCAAAACCTTAGCTACCTCCTCAACTCTGGCAAAACCTATACCCCTGCATCATCTACAACAAATAGCACTGAATGTACAGCATCCCAATTTAACTCTCATTTCATCACAACTGTCACCTCACTTTTAAACAACAACAAATCTAACCAACCCCTTGCAGTGCCTACCTCTACTAACTTTAAACCCAACTACTTCTCTTTTAAACCCATACAAACCACTTATATCAAAAAACTCCTATCAAAACTAAAACCTACCTGTCTAGGAGCTGACCAACTCCCTAATAATGTCTTAAAAACTGCTGCAAGATCCATCGTCTATCCCGTAAATAATTCTAATCAATCACTCCATCGCAGAACAATATGTCCCCATACTACGGAAAATATTCCATATAATCCCCCTCCACAAGGGAGGTCCATCTAAAGATCTCTCTAATTATCGGCCCATTGCCATTCTCGCACCCCTAGCCAAAATCTTAGAGGAATGTATCCATAACCAGCTCCTAGACCACCTCACTACAAATAACCTCTTATCTAGTTCACACTACAGCTTCCGTCCAAAACACAGTACCTCCACAGCCCTCATAAGTTTCACTAACTACATCAATCTCCTCAAAAACAATGGACAACTAGTCTCTGCTATATTCCTTGATATGGCCAAAGCTTTTGATACAGTATCCCACCAACTAATACTCAACACTCTAGCCTCCTTCAGCCTCAACTCTACAGCTCTCAACTATTTCTTTAGCTACCTTACTAATCAACACCAGGCAACTAAATGGGATAATAAACTCTCCACACTCATCCCAGTCTCTGTTGGGATTTCTCAGGGTTCCATCATTGGCCCTCTCCTTTTTATTATATTCACAAATAGTCTAAACACTGCCACTAAATCTGCTTCTATTATTCAATATGCTGACAATGCTATTCTTATTTGCTCTGCTCCCACACCCCAAGAACTCCAAGATAAACTGCAAAAGTCATTTCTAGATATTGAAAATTATCTAAATGAAATTGGACTCATCCTAATCCCAAACAAAACAAAATTAATGATGTTCTCTAACAGGAAAGCCAAATCAAAACCACCTCCTCTCTCATTCTACTCCACTAATGGCAGTATAATATAACCACTTAGCCAAACAAAACTATTTGTTGTCACGATAGACAACAATCTAACATTCAATAAACACATATCGCTCACAATAAAGAAAGTTCACATCAAACTTAGTGCTCTATATAGGACCAAACCTTACCTTACTCAAAATGGCAGACTAGCCACACCCAGATCCCACCTCCTATGTACTCTTCTCTACTGTTCTCAACTTTTCACTAACCTGCACAGGTCTGATTTACATCTACTTGATTCCTGTTATAACAAAATAGCAATATTTGCTGCTAATATACCCAACAGGACCCATCATTGGCTTGCCAAAGCATTATCAATTTTTATTTTATTAATACTTAGGATATGTTCATATGTTCTCGCCCTCATTTTTCTGTCTGTCTTGCCCACATAAAATGCTGGACAAGACTGACATTGGGCCATATAAACAAGTGATTTACTATTACAGTTGTATCTTCCCTCATTCCTATACACTGTATTCCTTATAATAAAAGATGCTCCAGTAGACATATGTCTACACATACTACAGGACTCACATTTGAACATTCCTGGTGTTTGTACAAACCTCTTCCTATTTTGCTCCACTAAGCTTTTAAGATTCTTACCTCTTTTAAAAATAACTGCTGGTTTTACCCCCAATCTAGTTAAAAATTCCTCATCTGTAGTAAAAATTCTCCAATTTTTTTACAATAATTTCTCTTATTAAATAAGCTTCACTACTAAATTGCGTAATGAAGCTTAATCCATAATCTTTTAGTTCTGACTTCCCTTCTACAGACCTAACATTAATAATAGTGGGAATAACAGGAGTAGTACTTAAGAAAACAACAGTCTGGGAATCTGGATACCCCTTAAATCTTCCCTACCTCCTGCCCTCTCATGTTGACATAACAAAGGCTTATACATCCCTTTGAGCCTTTTTTCTTGTACTTCTACCACAATGCTCTGGACAAATTTGTCCGGGTACTCCCTGTTAATAAACATCTGCATTAATACTTCACATTCACCCTTAAAATGCCTATCTCGTGAAATCATCCTGGCAGCCCGAACTAGCTGACCTTTTACTACTGATTTCTTCTGGTGAACTGGTTGGTAACTAGTATAATGCAGCAAAGTATTAGAATATGTCTTCTTACAATGTATTTCTGCTATGTAATAACGTAAAGTCTCCTCTTTCACTTGAAATACATCCAAATAGGTAATACATTTGTCACCAAAATAACTTGTAAATTTCAGAAAATCAGTACTGCTATTAAATTTCTGAATTAATTCATTGGCTGCCAGGATGTCACCCTTGAATAACATAAAGACATCATCCAAGAATTGGGTATAAAAGCAAATGTTCTTTATTAATTCATAATTATTGAACACATAATGTGCTTCCCAGTGGGCCATCATCAATTAGCTTTGCTGGCCCCACATGGGGAACCCATAGCTACACCCACTTCTTGTAAATAATAATCACCTTCAAAAATTATATAGTTTTTACTCAAGATTAAATCCAATAATTCCTCTGCTAACTTAATCTCTTCACTTGGGGCACCATGGAACCTCATCCTCTCAGACACCCATTCTACCCCTATTCTATGAGGTATTGAAAAATACAGATCAATCACGTCAACAGTTAAAAAAGTAATACCTTCATCAAAAATCATTTCATTTACATTCATTAAAAATGTCCAAGAGTCCTTGCAGATATGTTTTTCCATAAGGACATACTTCTTTAAAATACTATCAACAAATTTTGCATTGGTGTAATTGAGTGATTGTCTTGCATTAACTATAGCATGCATATGGGGGGTCATCCAGACATTTTTGCAATTTTGGGACTCCAAACAATGTAGGCACTCTAGGAGAATGGGAGTGTATTAATATTGTGTAAAATGTGATAGAAGTTTGTCTGATGAAGTCCGGTGAAGCTACCGGATGAAAAGCGCTTCACAATAAAGTATATAGTATTCGAAGTATTCAAGCTGCTGGTGATGCTTTGTGGATTAAGAAATGAGCACACACCCACTGAAGAATGACATAATGAGGCACATGTTTAAACCAGAAATATCATAGAGCATGTGGTTGGGTTGCTGAAGTCGCTGCAGAAGTCATACAGTGCCTAAATACATCTGGGGGAGCCCTGCAGTACAATCCATGTACAAGCACTGAGACATTCACCATCTGTGCCATGCTTCCCAACATCATCCTGAGAAAGCAGCTTCAGCAGGATTAACAGGGGGAAGGAAACACATCCCACAACCAATGGCAAGGTCACCACAGCCACACGCGGGTGAGGAGTCAGAGGGGGAGCTAGCAGCTGCTGTGTGTGTAGGCAGACATAGGCATGCTCAATATGCCCTCACATTGGCTAAGAGAAAATGCACAGCACTCTCACTAACCACCTATATGGCTAAAATCTTCATCCTACACACATACATATAGTAACATTGATATTAAGCAACACTCACAACCTTTACTTACCCAAAGTAATGGCTGTGTACTGCTTACATCAGACAGAGTCAGCCATGAACTAGAACTATTGCAACTGCTGAGTTTACAAGGTAACTGTTGAACCTGGAGTGTATTGTGTAATAATACAAATGAAGGGGATGTCCTTGCATGTTGTTACTTGGTAATGTAAGCAATTAAAAGGTGGGTGATTTGTACAGCAATGAGTTTAACGTGTGATAGGAGAGACTTATGTGAATACATGTGTCCTCTATCAAGTAGTAGGCTTCAGCATCAAAGATTCACACATTCATACCTCTCAAAAGTACTGATGGTCACCAAAAGTCCTCAATTTGGCTTCATACTTTTGTACTAGAAAATCATGAAAGAGAGAAGTTAGAAAGTAATGAGACACATTTCAATTTCAGACTTCACAACCCTCAGAAGATTATTAAAAATACTGATGTAAAAAATGTTTTGATTCTATCAACTAACTGTCTAACTTTCTAAGACCAAAATAAGTCAAAAGTACAATTAGCAAAACAACATCACAAACACAGACATACTAAGCAGTACATCAGCTATGCACCTGGAGCATCAGACACACATGTTATGTATCCCTGAATCCAAAAGATAGAAAACAACGATATGGCTTAGTTATAATCACTTGCACAGGGTGTTGTGGGGGTGGGGTGGGGGGCAGGAAGCCTAGGCTGACACAAAAGGTTGTTGAGTGCATGTAAGTGAGAGAGAAGCAAGCAGACATTTGGATAAAGTAACAAATAGCCATTGAGACAAAATGAGCTTTAATCTTCACGGCTGAACCATGTAACTGTTGTGTATGTCTGTATGGGCCCTCCTGGTGAAAATGGTGTGTGAGTGTCTGTAGGAACACAGCCAAGTTCTGTGTTAGCTCTATGTTTTGGTATGTTGGACAGGTGTGATCCATTCATGAGGTGGCACTTCATAGTTGTCATAGCCAATCATGAGAACTGGCTCTGCCAGGACTTGCAATGGCATTTCCACAACCATGGTTAGATGCATTGCTGCTACCCGAATGTGACTTATGTCTGCTGGACAAGCTTCCATCTTGAGAATGTCCAGGATCATGACCCCATGGCCTGCAATGTCTGGGTGTGGATATCGCAACCACTGACAGAGCAATGGAAGTAGTGCCACTATGGGAGCATGATTGGGCATGGCCACACTGGCTTACATCAAATTATGTGGCTGACCTACACCTACATAGATGCCGTCCCCCTCCCAGCAGATGTTCCATCACAGACACCACCCGTTCCAACATGTCATTCATCAGATCCACTGAATTAGCGGCATGGTAGAGGCAGTCATGCATGTCAGCCTTGTGCCACATCTATAACCCTAAGCATTTCTCTGGAGGACCTACTGGAAAGTGCCTGTGCCTCCAAGATGGCCCTAAACATACATTGAGTGGCACGGGAAGACACACCTGTATCAGGTAGAAGATGGACAGCAGGCACCCTCTGAGCACCCCTAACAACAATCACAATGACACCTCACCAGACTTCCCTGATTGAGTATCTCACCGTGCACCTGTCCAATATTGGAAGGCTCAATGGAATGGGTTGGCATAGGCTTGCTGGCTATGTCTGATGAAATTACAGGAGATGGTTGAATGTCAACCTCAGTGCCAGTTTCAACCTCTGCACCCCCCCCGACTGTGCTTCTGTTTGCCCACCATCATCATCAGAGTTTGTCGATACCCTGACATCAGGTGGTAAGAGTCCTACACTTCTACTGGTAGGATCACCTGTAATAATAAGCAACAAACACAAACAAGAAATTAATACTTACCCTACTACAGTCCAAGATATGGTAAGAAACTAACAGTGGTGCTACTACTACAGACAGTACAGCAATACACACAACAATCCTGACATCCACATTCCACATATAGATAAAATAAATACTTCTTTGAACTGCTCATCAGTACTGACATAAAAATGTTTGGCTTAACATGTGCAGATAAAGCTATGCTTCCTATGGATGATGGTCCTGGAAGAAGTTAAGCAAAAGATAAGGACGCAATCAGCATAATTAAAGTAGCACAGGGGGTTAAAACTTTTTGCCCTTTATATGTCCATTAATGATACTTTTAACAAGAGCTTGGATGACATTTCCACCCATGTGTAAGCAACGAGAATGTGTGGTTAACTGTATCAATCTACAACTACCCCCCCCCCAAATGAATCTATTGTTAAACAATAGTACTACTGTCAGTATTTTACTATACAGTAAGTATCTAATAATTGAGATAGGTTATCCTACCTGGAAGCTCCTTCTGGGACATACCTGTCCTTCCTGAAACAGTAGCATCAATGTCAGTGACATGTTGTTGTGTACTTTCCTGTGAGCTGCCTGGATCCCTGACAGTGGACAGGAACTCTTCATTTGATATTAGTGGTGGCTCTGTAGCAGGCCCCCCCTGGTACCCATCTGTTTACTGGCCACTGCAGCTACTCTCCTCTGTGATGATGAAATCATGTCAGTAGCCCTATGGCACACCTGATCATATGTCCTGCTCTGGCCACCTACTGCATTCACATCAGCAACTATCTGCTGCCAAGTTTGCATTCTGCCTGACATATCCCCACAACCCCTCTCAAGCAGAAAGGCACCATGATGCCTAAATGCTTGCTCAATTACTTCATTTTCAGGATATCTGAAGGGGAGTTTTGGGGGATTGGGATGCCTGAGTGCCATAGTCATAGGTAACATAAAACACAAAAAAGGATAATACACATAAGTATCACATAAATAAAAGTCCTATTTTGATATAACACATAAAAGTTAGCATTTCACTATTACCCACTGGAGAAACATAAAACAGTCAAGATATTCATATATAAAAAAATGCATTGTGTGGTTGTGATATATTGCAATCACACACAAAGCAAGGTCAGATCCAAAACAAGGAGAGTAACAATAGCAAAAATCTTGTTTGTGCCAAAACAGTAATGCAACTTTTCTTCCCACCTCCAAAACAGCAGGCAAATGACACATTTTGCTAACAAACCGTCAGTGAAATGCTAAAAGTGCTATCAAATAAAGTGTCCCTGAAACGTGCACAGATTTAACACGGAACATTCCATTTTAAGTTATTGCCATTCATGTCTACCTGTGGCCAGCACTCCCCTAGAGATGTGTATGTTCCATCCTAAAAGGCTAACACCCCTGTGACACTGACAATATAGGACATTTACATTTCACATAAACAATAGAAGAGTGTACAGAAAAAAAAAACAGTTGTAACATTAGCACTTGTGATAACAGTTAATAAGGCTGTGCATCTGAGAAAGTGAAATGCTATGGCAAACATGCCCATGCCATCAGTATACTTCTAAGAAATGCATACAGATAAAAGTAGTATTTGCATATTGCTAAAATACCTCCATCTATCTTTTGTGTGCTAAAAAACATAACTGGCAACAATTTTTCTTTTTTTCTCTCCTCAGCTAACAGCCAAGCCTTGTCTTTTTCCTCTCCATACTGCCAGTATTCTGTTAAAAGTCTGGCATACTGAATAAATGTTTGCAACGAAAATCGATCATCATTCAGCTCTGTTATCTCTCATCTTGCAGCAACTTTTTTTTTCTCTGCAAAGTATGTTGGCTTAGTTTTTTAAGTTTTAAAATATATTTATTTATGGATTTATCTACTTTCTAGTGTGTTGGTACACTGGGAAGCAGCTTGGCAGCAAGGAATCCCCCCATTCTTAAAAGAATCTGTTAGTTTTCAACAAACTTATGTCTGTTAAATGCTGGACTAATCAGCCTGCTTTAAGACATTTCTTACCTGATAGTTCTACACAATAAAACCACTTTTTTCTTACTATTAACAGTACATAGCCTTTTTCTATTAGACTTTTTACTGATTGTTTTGGGACTGTGCTTGCCTCTGGGCTTGGCTCAACCCGCTCCATTCACCCTTGCTTTGCTCAGGCTTACTCTGCTCCTCTACCCTACCCCCATTCCCACACACCCCCATTTTCCTTACACTTATTAACCTAAACCACACCTTTCTAACTCATTATCCTATAACTTGGAGCTACCTCATCCAACACACCCGCAATCAATTTTTTTCCCATTTTCTCCCCTCCCACCTCACTAACCATTATTTTCATCCCTCATATAAGACTGTCACTCCATCACTGTATCAGTACATTTATCTCTCTCTACTAAACCAGACACCAACCTAACCATATTTTTCTTCTATTTCCCTACTATTTCACCATGTCAGTTATCACCACTCTTTTGAGCAGCTCTTTCCTACTCATTACCCTCTACCTAGCCTCCCATTCCATGTCCTTCATCACATCAAACATAACACACTACCCCTCTCCTACACTCCCCACTATTACATACCATACAAAACCAAATATCCATTTTCACATCTGTTCTAACCTCTGCACTAACTCTAACATATTGCTCTTCCACTATAAATATGTCCATACCCCAACCCTCCTTCCTCTTTAGATTTCTTTCATTGACTAATATCCAAGTTCAAACTCTCTCTCCTTCTATACTCACTAATAGAAATAAAACTCCAAGCTGACATACATCCTAACCCAGGACCCACACAGTTACTCCCACCCCACCCAATAACACCCGCCACACCTGCTAATACTACCCTCCACCATCTTCCTCTAAAAAATTCCAAATCAGACTTACTCATAACTAATTTTAACCTCATAAGTATTACAAAAAAACTAGTGAATTTCATACAGCCCTAACAACCTACAGTCCTGATATAGTAATTATTACAGAGACATGGCTAAAACCCCACATTAAAGATGAGGAAATACTAGTGGTTATAATGTTATTATAAACGATAGGCTGAACAAGCATGGTGGAGGCATTGCCATCATGTATAACAATTTCCTCAAAATTGAAAAATTAATCCGTACTCCCACAGATCTATCAGAAGCAGAAATTCTAACTACCCAATTTGAAGTAAATCCACATAAAACCATCATAATTATTGCCTTCTACCTACCACCAGGAAATAATCTACCTACCACTGAAAGTCTTCTATCTTGGGCATCCTCTACTTTCAACCAAGAAACTATAATGCTAGGTGATTTCAACTTGGACTGGCTATCCTGCTCATCTGACAACCCATCCAATTTTATCAATGTATTCAATTTCACCCAAACTGTAAACTTCCTCACTAAAATCAATAAAGACACCAAGAAAGAATCTATTCTAGACTGGATACTAACCAATAAGCCCAACTTTGACCACCAGGCTGGGTTCCTCTCCGATTCACTCAGTGATCACTCCACTACCTTTCTTCTAAGGAAATGTATTCACTCCCCTGTAATGTCATTTTCAAACACATATGCAACAATATAATTTTTTCCCCTACCATCTTAAATTCCCTACTTCAAAACTGCAACTGGTCACCTCTAAAATCACTCTACCTAGACCAAGTTGTACAATATTTTAATGATACCTTCCTCAACATCCTTAATAACCTTGCTCCAACAAGAAAAAATTGCTCCAGAGCCAAAAACCTACATTGGATAACCAAATATACTAAATTTCTTATTAAACAAAGGGATAGAGCATGGACTGCTTATCAAACCTCCAAAACCTCAGAAGACCACACCTGTTACAAACAACTAAGAAACCTAACTAAGAAGCAAATATTATCTGACAAAAATCGTATGTTCTAGCTTGTCAGCAAAACACATAAATAACCCACAAAAATGTTGGCAAAACCTTAGCTATCTCCTCAACTCTGGCAAAACCTGTACCCCTGCATCATCTACAACAAATAGCACTGAATGTACAGCATCCCAATTTAACTCTCATTTCATCACAACTGTCACCTCACTTTTAAACAACAACAAATCTAACCAACCCCTTGCAGTGCCTTCCTCTACTAACTTTAAACCCAACTACTTCTCTTTTAAACCCATACAAACCACTTATATCAAAAAACTCCTATCAAAACTAAAACCTGCCTGTCTAGGAGCTGACCAACTCCCTAATAATGTCTTAAAAACTGCTGCAAGGTCCATCGTCTATCCCGTAAATAATTCTAATCAATCACTCCATCACAGAACAATATGTCCCCATACTACGGAAATATTCCATATAATCCCCCTCCACAAGGGAGGTCCATCTAAAGATCTCTCTAATTATCGGCCCATTGCCATTCTCGCACCCCTAGCCAAAATCTTAGAGGAATGTATCCATAACCAGATCCTAGACCACCTCACTACAAATAACCTCTTATCTAGTTCACACTACAGCTTCCGTCCAAAACACAGTACCTCCACAGCCCTCATAAGTTTCACTAACTACATCAATCTCCTCAAAAACAATGGACAACTAGTCTCTGCTATATTCCTTGATATGGCCAAAGCTTTTGATACAGTATCCCACCAACTAATACTCAACACTCTAGCCTCCTTCAGCCTCAACTCTACAGCTCTCAACTATTTCTTTAGCTACCTTACTAATCAACACCAGGCAACTAAATGGGATAATAAACTCTCCACACTCATCCCAGTCTCTGTTGGGATTTCTCAGGGTTCCATCATTGGCCCTCTCCTTTTTATTATATTCACAAATAGTCTAAACACTGCCACTAAATCTGCTTCTATTATTCAATATGCTGACAATGCTATTCTTATTTGCTCTGCTCCCACACCCCAAGAACTCCAAGATAAACTGCAAAAGTCATTTCTAGATATTGAAAATTATCTAAATGAAATTGGACTCATCCTAATCCCAAACAAAACAAAATTAATGATGTTCTCTAACAGGAAAGCCAAATCAAAACCACCTCCTCTCTCATTCTACTCCACTAATGGCAGTATAATAGAACCACTTAGCCAAACAAAACTATTTGGTGTCACGATGGACAACAATCTAACATTCAATAAACACATATCGCTCACAATAAAGAAAGTTCACATCAAACTTAGTGCTCTATATAGGACCAAACCTTACCTTACTCAAAATGGCAGACTAGCCACACCCAGATCCCACCTCCTATGTACTCTTCTCTACTGTTCTCAACTTTTCACTAACCTGCACAGGTTTGATTTACATCTACTTGATTCCTGTTATAACAAAATAGCAATATTTGCTGCTAATATACCCAACAGGACCCATCATTGGCTTGCTCTTCAAAAATTACACATGCTTAAATTTTCCAATCTGTTATTGCTCACTCAATCACCACTCCCCCACTGTATTATCCACAAGCCTGAAAACTGCCCTGCAATTTCCAACCTAGTGCAACTAAATACTAACCCCAGGACCCTTAGATCATCTGATAAACTTATACTCGAGGTTACAAAGTCCCATAATTACTTTGATGACTCTCTCTTCTCTTTCAAAGTAGCCAAATAGTGGAACCTATTACCCCAGAAGATCTTAAAAAACACAGATCATCATAGCTTCAAAAAACTCCTAAAGGAATACTTTACTCAACAATGGCTATGCTCTTGTAATACTCCTGGCTAGTTTTTCATGTGTTCAATCAAATGTTTTCTATTCTGCTATCTTCTTGTCTTACTTCCACCAAATGAAAATGCCGCAATGATTTTTAGTTGCATATCTTATGAGTTTCATATTACTGTCTGTAATAAGGCTTAAGAAATGTAATGTTTTTTGTTTTACATTCATGTTTTTGTAAATTGTGATTGTTGGTAACTCTCAAACTTTTTTGTATACTGTTTGTAAATATTTTAAAAATGTTTATAATCTTTTTGTACTGTTGTTATGGAGCTTATCTCCCCGGGTCTCCACTGAAAATGGGCTACTTGCCCAGATGGATTCTACCTGGTTAATAAATGTAAAATAAAATAAAAATAAATAAGCAGACTTTTCTTAATCACATTTCAGTATATGCAGTATATAGCTAAAAAATGCAAGCATACCTTATCAAGATTAGTAGTCTTCTGTGCAGATAAATCCCACTGTAATGTCTTCTTTTTTGTTATCCACATAAACAAGTCTAATCACCTTCATGTTCCCTAGCTACACAGTTCCCTTTTTATGGTGTAGATTTAGGGCTGTAAGCATTCTGAATATGCAAATGAGTTGTGTACTTATTAGAATTGCTGAATCCAAAATACTTGGGTCCGTGTTACAGATGTAAACATAATGCAGGCACCCCCTCAGTGTTTGTTGCAATTGGGTTGCAACTGTGAATGATTGCTGATAGGGAGAAGGAAAACACAAGAGCAATTCAGACTCCCTACTCCAGTGGGTGTGCCAGCCAGGGTAGACTTACAAATTGTAGAAGTAATTGTATCAAGGTTTTAAATGTAAGTAAGCAGCACACACTTCCACATTTCAGTTTCTGTTCATTAACATCCAACCTCTCTTTCATTTGTTGACAACTGTATATCATTGACATTTAACATCCTCACATATTTAAGGACAATGATAGAAAATTGGTCATATAAGACAAGAACGGGCAACAAATACAGAGAGATAACACAGAATCTGCATTTATGCAAGCAATAGTCAGGATGGTTGTGTGATCACTCGATGCACTACTTCTTCAATTAATACATGTACAAACTGTCATATCTTTTGTTAGTACTGTAGATAATGTTTTAGTTGTTTGTATACATGCTGATTTTAGTTCTCTGCTGCAAAGCTGTTTGTGTGGTAAGGAAGGATAAGACCCTCTTATTGTGTTTTGAAGGTTCATTGGAGTGAGAGTTCAAATCCAGACCTATGTAAAAATATTTCATGTGCACTAACATAAATTTTGTAATGTTGTTTATTTAATATATTTCTTTTCTTCGTTTCACCTAATTTTCCCTTTTTTGTGTCTTTCTTCTATTTTTTTTTAATGACAGTGTTTGTGCAGTGAGCAGCTAAGCACAAACAAGGGAAATGGAGAAACAAAAGGAATTCCAGGTTTAGCTGTGCTTATCTCGCTTACATGACACTTAGCAGTGTGCACACCTGGACCAGTGGCTCATACTGAGCAGACAGGACACCTGCAGATAGGGCACAGACAATGTAAAGGTAAAAAAGGATGCATTGTTGCAGTTTTTGCTTTCCATCTTGCAACATTGCTAAGCAACGTTGCACAGCAGTTAGCAAGCTTCCTCAATACCTGCAGACATCAAACACCTGCAAACAGGATGCAGACAGTCAACAATTTAAAATGGATATATTCTATTAATGCTGTTGGGCACTGCGCAAAAACACTAAGCGGCACTGTGTGGCAGTTAACACAGAACTGAAGAATGAATAGGGAATTATGCAACTTTTATATAACCATTTCTATGACACAGGTGTAAGTGTCTTGCTGTAATACAGATGGTCCTGGGTTCTAATACAGGAAGTGCAACATATTTTTACTGTTGTGACAGCCCAGTTTATACTACTGAACTGGAAGATATACAAGTTTTATTTCAATATTCCTATGGCAAAAGATGTAAGTGTAGTGCTGCCGTACACATGGTCTTGAGTTGTAAAGTAGGAAATTCCAGACATTTTAACTGTTGTTCCATTTCACATTATATTAAATATCACTTATAACACTGTATACATAATTATAAATTGTGGAGCTGATATGAATTATATGTATGAGGGATAAGACACCCTTATGTGTTTTGATGTATGACTGAGAGCATACTGTATATGTTTCTGTAAGTATAATTCTGCAATCTGGACTTGGATGGCCTTCACACTTAAATAAGACACATACAGAAATGAATCTATATAGAATAACCTTGTCAGGTCACACATACATACATGGTTAACACTTCAAACTGACATCTATATTTATGAGTGATTCATGACTATGTCTGAGAAACACTTCTTCTATGGCAAAGACAGCAAATCACCATTGAGGAAGAAAATGTTTTGTTCCTTATGCATAGGTTTAAATCCCACACTGCAGGAATCAATTTTATCAGTGTATAAAGCCAAATTAAAAATATGTCAGGTCATGACATTTATGCCCCCAGTGCATGTCTGCAAAGTTAAATCACCTAACAGTTACAGCAGGAGACACCCTTCAAACTAATGTCAAGTGTCAGATTAACCTTCCACTTTCAAAAATTGATTTTCTCCCTGCTTGGCACTGTTGCTCTCCATTTAACATTGTGCAAATGCATTTGTCAATGTTTCTCAGCTTTGTGCACTACCAGTAAACACAATAACAGGAACTGGTGGGAAATCATCATTTGCCATTGCTCTACTTTTTGGGGTTACACATGTCTGGCATTAGAGAAGAAGGTGCCCAATTTAGGGTGCAGAGGTGGGGTGTTTAGGAGTCTAGAATATTTATTGGACTCCTGGTAAAGCACCACAGCCAAAGGCTTCTGCAGGGGGACTATTCTGGCTCCCAGTACAAGTCTGAGGCTTGGAATAGTCTGGCCAAGGCTGTAATCAGTGCAGCTGACATCCCACTTACTGGAGAACAGTGTAGACAGCATTTCAACAACCTAAAAAGGAGAAAGAGGGATATGCTCAACCACTGGTTGAATGAGTTTCAGACTAGTGACCATCCCACAGCTGTGTAAGTATGCTGATAAGCAGGATTTATAATACATAGAAAGCTAAATATAGGCAAGACTGGTATGCATAATCTTCTTCTGTTGTTTTCTTTTCATTTCACAGATAATCCTGAAAATGAGTTGAATCAGCAGGCTCATGCTGATTGTTTGGAAAGACTGAAGGAAGCAAGTGATATGTATGCAGCACAGAGAAGTATTATTGTAGCTTTAAAAGTTAAATATAATTTTGTCTGTTTGTTTTCTACACAGTAGTAACAAAATGATCATGCACATCCTAACTGTAAAAGAAAGTCTGCATCCATAAGTCTGTAGCACAAACCAGTTTTAGGACTCAAGTGTATGACTGTAGTCAGAGGTTGTGGGTTCAAGTACCACGAGTAACAACTATACAATATTGCCTTTACTTAACAATATTACATAAATTAAACTCTATAGAAGTGACATAAATGCCCTGCTGTTAACTGTAATCTGTATAATTGGACCAAGCATATGTGCAATATATGCACATTGTAAAGATTACTTTGAGCAATCCATAATTATAGTTTGTAGTTGTTAGGACACATACTTAAATATAATACTTCAGATAAATATGATGGTACGAAAAATCTCTCTCTCTCTCTCTCTCTCTCTCTCCACAACCCTTATCTCTTTTTTTTATTTTCTATTATGTTTTGTCAAAATGTCTGTATGTCATCTATCTGTAACAAATCATTAAATGCTTCAAAGTACAGCGAGGTAGGCCAGCCACAGTGGGTCAGCCTGCCCCACTCCACTGGCTCCAGCACCAATGTCCAGCACATCTGAGACCCAACCTGGCAGTACTGCCTCTGCTGCCCCTCCATTACCTATGCCCTTACATAGCACTACCCCGGCAGCGGGTGCTGTGGTTCCCTCTTGGAGTAGTGGCAAAGGTGGGGATTTCATCACCCACTAGGAGATACCAGGGTTGCTGCATAGGGTCATGAACCGCACCACTGGTGTACACCTACATTGGATGGAGAGGCTGCTCTCCTTCATGGTCCATAGGAGGAGAAGACATCAAGCACTCCAGCTGCCAGCAGACTAAGGGGATAGTGATGACAGTCCTGTTGTTGGGGACTAGATTCTCACTGTCCCCATGTTTGAGGGGCATGAACTTGTGTTCTCCCCTCCCTCATCCCCATATTGGTTTCCCTCAACCTTTTGTGTCCCAAGCCATCCCTGTGTCTTGTCTTGTTTGTCTTGTTTGTTTGCATTTCCTTCCTCATGTGCCCAACTTACCTGACCCAGAAATATCAATGTCCCTTACCCAGCATTCCTCTCTTACTGAAGTAAAAAAATGGGCAGCTGTCAAACAAAAAAATAAAAAAAATACCATCCCACACATAGCTCCCCACTTTGTACACGTGTCTTCTTGACACACTTGATTTGGTCCAATTGGCTATACAACAGGATTGTGTTGTTGTCACTCCTCTTTGTGGAGGTGGCAGTCCAAATTCAGGTAGTATTTTGTATATATTTTCAGTTTACACTGTTAAAGAAATGGATAAGTATGGTTCTTTCCTACATCCCTCCTGCACATTCCTATAATGCTTTCCCTTTGTTCTTTGTCCTGCTTGCTCCAATTTCACTACTTTCCTACCTACCCCATTTTAGCACTTATAATCTTGTCAAAAAATAGAATCACATACAATACACATCACTTTTGGCCTTCATGTTTGCAAAGAGTTTGGCATCACTCACAGATGCCAAGCAATGGTGAATGGCTCTTGTTTGGTGAGGTTACCTGCACATAATCCTGCTTAAGCATTCTGTGCTACATCAAAATACACTAACCCATGGTGAAGGTAGAACACAGTAAAAAAGAGAGGTGAAGAAGAGAGTACAGGCAGGATGGAGTGGGTGGAGAAGAGTGTCAGGAGTGATTTGTGACAGACGAGTACCTGTAAGAGTGAAAGGAAAGGTCTACAAGAGGGTAGTGAGACCAGCTATGTTATATGGGCTGGAGACAGTGGCATTGACAAAAAGGCAGGAGTTTGAGCTGGATGTGGCAGAATTAAAGATGTTAAGATTTGCACTGGGTGTGACGAGGGTGGACAGGATTAGGAATAAGTATATTAGAAGGTCAGCCCAGGTTGGAAGGTTTGGAGACAAAGCCAGAGAGGCACGATTATGTTGGTTTGTACATGTGCTGAGGATGGATGCTGAGTGTATTGGGAAAAAGATGCTAAGGATGAAGCTACCAGGTAACAGGAAAAGAGGAAGGCCTAAGATAAGATTTATGGATGCGGTGAGAGAGGACATGCAGGTGGTTGGTGTGACAGAGCAAGATGTAGAGGACAGGAAGAAATGGAAACAGGTGATCTGCTGTGGTGACCCCTAACGGGAACAGCCAAAAGAAGATGATGATGATCAATACTTATTTATAAGTATTACATACAACTGGATTCAAACCCTCATCTGAGCCAAAAAAGGAATGTGTCAATGCATTTACACCTGCATCCACAGAGTCATCTAAGCAGAAGGTGTGTTTCCTACACTCGATACTAACTGTCATACTTTTAGCAATGAGCCTTGCGTTTGCACATTGCTTAACTACTAGCAAATACGAAAGCAGTAAAAATGTGTATCTCGCATGTGCAAACACTTTGAAACCATTGCATAAACACACTGCTCCCTGTTGTGCTATGCAACGTAAATAATAGCATGTATTACTTTTGTTTACTGTCCATTTAGACTTCATGCCATGAAACTACATTTGGAAACATATAAAATGAAGGTCATATCTAAGAATATGTCACATATTACAATGCAGCCATGAGTTACCACCCCACATTCACTGTAACCCTATTCTCTCAGTACTTGTTCATAGATATATCATTTACACTACATAAATTAATAAGAAATGTGTGACAGACCATGCACATCTTTAGAATGGTAATATGCATTCAAATTTCAAATACTTGTAGTAATGTGGACACCTGTCTGTATATAGATTGTAAAGCTGTCTCTTAAAGTATACCTGCACACTGGAATACAATCATCACATAATACACACTGCACACTCATCAATCTGGTAACATGCAGAACTTGAAATATCTTGAAAGTTGAACATGCCTACACATCCATTTCATGCTGGCCTTCCAAGAGATTCACTCCAGCATCCACTGCTGATGTCATCCACTATAAGTTGTTCTGCAGCCTTGCAAAAGTCACACTTGTGTTGTGGCAGTTGCGTAAAGTATGGTGTTCTCCAGTCTATGTACTAAGATAGGTAGGGGTTCTGTTCTCACTGCAGCCAACTGGGAGGTGTGTGTGTGTTTGTCTAGCTATTCAGAAGAGCATAAGTGTTGTATCCTGCAGTTAACACTCCAGTCCCATGGTCTGTCAGTATTTTGAGACTTGCACATAACTACACACCCATTCCATGATAGCCTCCCAACATTTTCACTCCCATATCAACTGCTGATGTCATCCACTATAAATTGTCCTGCAGCCTTGTAAAAGTCAGACTTGTGCCATTGCACTTGCGTAAAGTACTGAGTTCTCTAATATGTCCCCTAAGGTAGGAGTTCTAATCTCTCTGTTCTCAATGTGTGTGTGTGTGTGTGTGTGTGTGTGTGTGTGTTTGTGCACTTGCTTGACATTAGAGAGAGCATTTATGCCAGCATGTGGGACACTGCTATTAGCATTTTCTCCTCACCAGACACTGCTGATGTCATCAGCTATAAACTGTTGTCTGACACTTCCCAAGTCAGACTTAGGCTGTGTGGTGCTTGCTTTAAATACAGAGTTCTCTAGTTGTTGTATTAAGGTAGGGGTTCTGTTCTCACTGCAGTCCACTGAGGTTTGTGTGTATTTGCACACTTGCTTGACATTAGAGAGAGAGAGAGAGCATTTTACACCAGCATGTGGGAAACTGCTATTAGCATTTTCTCCTCACCAGACACTATAGCTGATGTGCAGTATTTCCATCAGGGCAGGGTCAGAGACTAGGCTGTAGGGCAGGCACAAGTCACCTTATCCTATACTATATAGATTACAGTGACAGGGCATTCCAGTCTATCCACATACATCATGGCATGTATTAATTATTAATTTATTATTAATCTAGGGCCTATATTTTCTTGGTGAGAAATCATGGACCTTTTCTATATGAACACTAGTAATATCCCGGCTGTGTGCAACATACATGTGTGAGTTGTTAATGCTAAATCCAAGTCTTTTACATCTGTTAGATGTCCTGACAGAGGTCATCAAGGGCATGCACGATGAGAGCACTATCATCCTATGGAACGTGATCAAGCCAAATCATTTGACAATCAGCACTGTCAAATATGGCCATAAACACCTATATCTCCAAGCGGGTAGACCATTGGATCACATATGTGGCATCTAAATATGTTGAAATGTGTGAATTTATCTCCAAGTGGGTAGACCACTGGATCACATGTGTGGCATCTAAATATGTTGAAATGTGTGAAGTTATGTATATCTCTGGTCCAGTGATCAGGTCTGTACATCAGGGCTGTCTGCTAGGCCCTTTCCTGTCCATTATTTAAGTCACAGACATCAAGAATGACATACACATCTTGTGTCCAAACAGCTGTCTGGAGGACTACAGATTGTGAGCAATTACTGACTCCATCTGTGATATTACTATAATACAGACAATATCAACACACACCAAAGATTGCTGCCACAGCCATGACAACACATGAGATGAAACAAAAACATGGGGGAGTTGTTACATTATGAAAACAAATGCACAAACCAATGATAATATAGACATCACAACCTATAAGCAGACCATTTGGTATGTGACCTGTGTCCTGGGGTAGATAGTATCTGGAATGCTCACAAGCATGTGGCCACAGAGGTGAGCACTCCCTTGTATGGAACACAACTACTGACTATGAGCAGGACATCCACATCAAAGACCAGAATATCTCCATAGCTCACTGCCTTCATCACACCAATAACTAAGTACAATGCACTCTTCTTCATGTACCTCCCTACACATCTTCCAGGGATGTGTAACTAAAGTGTAACATCTTTGCCAAAGTGAGCTGTCACACATCTGATTGGCCATACCTGGGCATTATTTTTGTTGCATAAACATTACTCTCTGATGGTGCAGAACACCTATCCAGGTGTTACACCAGATGCATGTGTGATACCTGTTCTGGTGATCCACACATTACATACATAGTTGTTTGACCACATTGATGATATGGGTTACATTTATGACAGTGTGGATAGTGCTATATATATGCCATGCACAATAGTCAACTAGCCTGTAGTGATCATAATGTCACAAATAGGTATAGCAGTGTCCTTCCTATTATCTCCAGTGAATGTTTCAGTGTCAGAGACAGTGTGCTTGATTACCCTCATAGATTGCTGACATGTCATAATAGTTGTACAAGTGTGTTCATGCAGAACCACATATTTTGTGGCAGAGACATGAGATTAATAGTGGTATTATTCTGATAATGTCCATAATCATGCGTGCTACTTTTACTGTTGTCCACAAGCCTGTAACTGTGTCCCACTTCTTGGACAGCTTTGCTGACATTGCACTCATATTCATGCAAATCAGTTTGCACGGCTTCACAATATGCAACCAACTCTGATTGTATATATATCATCCCTGATCGGACGGTGCAGTGGTGCAGCAGTAGTGCTGTCTCCTCACAGCAAGAGGTTCTCTGGTTCAATTCTTGGCTGGAGTGCCTTCTGTGTGGAGTCTGCATGTCCTCCCTGCATTCGTCTTGGTTTTCTCCAGGCACTCCGGTTTCCTGCCACATTACAAAGACATGCATCTAGAGCATTTCTCCTCAGGCCTCCACTGAAAATTGGCTTTGTTCCAAGTGAACCTCCTAAAAATGGAAAACATTGATACCTGTGCAGTAACTGAGACCTGGTTCAAGGCTCCAGAGAGCACCCCTGCAATACTAGGCTACAACTCTTTCCCCATTTTTCGGCCACTAAACCAAGATCAAAACACTAAAGGTGGAGGAGTGTCCATATTCACCAAGGATATTCATACCACCAGGCTAGTTGCCCAACACAATGCATCTGAAATTCCCCAGGTAAGACTGCAATCCAAATTGTAGCTTGCTAAAGATCCCGTACCATGCCCCAAGATTCTCACTACATCTTTCTAAACATACTGGAAAATATTAAGATACAACCAAACACCCAAATACTGGGTGACTTCAACTACCCTGCCATTAACTGGGAAAATTACTCATGCACCAACACCTTTGTCCAACGGTTCTTGGAATTCATAAATTCCAACACCCTGGATCAACTAATCCATTGTCCCACCAGGGGCTCCAATATCCTAGACCCAGTCATTACCAACATGGGAAATCAGTGCTCCACACCTATGGTCACCTCCTCGTTCGTCAGGTCAGACCATAAGCTAATCACCCTTAAAATCCACATCCCACCCCCATCCCCCAGTAAGGAAGCCTCCATAAAAAACTTCTCCAAAGCCAACTTCATGCTACTCAAGTCAGAAGTGAAAAACTTCATGACACCCATGCAGACGGGAACTGAAAGTTCAATTGCTGAGTCCTACACTAAGGCACTGTACAAGCGCATCCACTCATGCATGAATTGTGCCATCCCAAATTGAACCAAGATGCTCTCCTCCAAAAAATGAAGCCAATCTGGTGGTCCTCTGCCATAAACAAACTTTAAAACAAAAGGAAGAAACTGTTGCAAGAAAAAAGGAAAATCCCAGGATGCAAAAAACTCCCTTACCAGCCTCAGTAAGGAGCTGAGATCTCTCATAAAATCCTCCAAAGCTAGTTACGAAAATAAAATTGTCAAAGATTCCAAAGACAACCACATGGCATTCTATAACTATGTCAAGAATCTAAATAGCAATGCTCAGATCTGCTCTGAGTTACAACAGAATGGCATTAAATATACTGATCCCAAGGATATTGCCAATATCCTGGCAGATCGTTTCAGTGACAACTTCACCTCCCTCTCACCCCCTAAATGGCCCATCTCAATACTGGAAGATTGCCAAATTCTGGCAATAACGGCAATGCAAGTAAAAAAACGTACTCTCCAAAGTTAAGAATACAGCATCCATGGGACCAGATGACACCCTGAGCTGTGTACTACAAAAACTCCAAAATGAACTGGCACCTCACCTAAGTGTCATGTTTAATCATAGCCTCACCTCAGGCTTTGTGCCCACTGAGTGGCGCACAGCTACAGTTACACTCCACATGGGGGGGATCCACCTTGGATCCCAGGAACTACCGCCCCATCAGTCTGATGAGCCTGATCTGCATAGCCATGGAACGTATTATCATGGAACTTATAAACAAAGACATTAGCAACCTTCAAACACTGGACCCCACCCAGTTTGGGTTTGTGAAGGGCCGATCTTGTCTCCTGAACCCAAATGACTTCTTTGAATCAGTCTCCAGAGCCATGGACAAGTGTAAAGCAGTTCACACAACCTATCTGGACCACGCCAAGGCCTTTAACACTATTCCCCACTCTGGAATCATAGATAAACTTACTAAGCTGGGCATTAATCCCTACATCACTCTATGGGTTGCCAACTGGCTTACTGACAGAACCCACACTGTAAAAGTAGCTGAGCTCCAAATCCAGCTCCAGACAAATGACAAGTGGAGTACCTCAGGATTCAGTCCTGAGACCACTCTTGTTTAGCATCTACTTCTCTGAATTACAGGCCAATACTAAGGGACTCTGGCTAACAAAGTTCACAGATGACTGCAAACTGGGAGCCATTACTGAATCTCCAAATGATGTGGATACTCTGCAAAAGGGCCTTACAGAAACAGATGCTTGGTGCCAGAGCCATGGGCTCAAGCTCAGTGCCAAGAAATGTATAGTTATCCCCTTTGGGAAAAAACATGTACCCATAAATTACCACATAGGTGGCAGTGCACTAAACACTGAAAGTGTGATAAGAGACTTAGGGACACAGGTAGACAGTGGTCTCACCTTCGATAACCACATTGCCACAACAGTCAGGAAATCCTTCTATGTGGCACACCTCATCACTAAGGGCTTTTCATCCAGAGAAAAGGAGGTCATTGTTCCACTGTACTCATCCCTCATTAGACCCATTACAGAATACAAAGCCCCATTTGGTATGTACCTCTCAAGACACCTGCAACAACTGGAAAGGCCACAGAAATACCTCACTAAAAGAATCACAGGCCTAAAGCAGATGCCCTATGCTGACCGCCTTAAAAGACTTCAGCTATACTCTGTCACATATCATCTACTCAGAGGTGATCTCTGCTTAACATACAAGGCCATGTCAAACCCAGAGCTGTTGGATATGCTACACTTAAAGAAATTCCAATCCCTCAGAGCCACACGCTCCAGGGATCTAAACCTTGTCATCACAATAAACAAAACATGCTGGAGGGATAAGTTCCTGACCCAGAGACTCCACAGACTCTGGAATAGACTGCCCATACATGTCAAGCAGAGTGCCTCTTTGGCCCTCTTCAAAAGGAACCTTGATGATTGGATGGAAGAAAGGAAATTCATCCCATGGATCACATCAGTTGCCTGCTAGACAGGAGTCCAGGAATAAATAGTGTGGGAAAAAATAGCCAGGGAATTGTTATGGCTAGGCTTGTATAGGCCCTAGGGCCGATAGCCTAGTACCAACCTATGAGACTTTCCCAGTAAACAAATGTTAAATAAATACAAAATAAAATAAATAATAATAAATAAAGTAATAATAATAAAATAAAAATGTATTCTCCATTGCTCTTGTCAGGATGCTTATCTCACAAAGACATCTTCTCCATTGTTATGTCACCTTGTCTGAGTGTTATGAGTTTTGTATATTCATCTACGGGTATTTATGCCCACAAACATTTTTCATATTAAAGGTTTGCGTGCACTCTAGTGCTGGCCTGTTTGTTTTTTTTTGGATTACCTTGTCTGACAGTCACATAATCTACATTTTCATTGTGCAGTCCATACTGTAACATGTTATGTGCTTAGTGGTCCTGCTACAGCTGTCTTCTATTTACATGCCCTCATCTGCTGTACATTACCATGTTTCACCTGTCCTCTTTCCCTGTGTTCATTCCTCTGTGTGTCCCTATTCAATACACACACTTCCCCTGACTGTTCATTTTAAAATAGCAGTCTATGTACCCTTCCAGATCATTCACACAACTTGTGCAGAATACCTGGAATGGGAATACTTTGAACTGTATACACTGTCCTGTACTGTGTTTGGACCATATACATTACTATATGATAAGCCCTGGTAGTCATTGAGGCATTCTACGCAATCCCACTAACCTAGTTGCTCTAATGCAAACAAGTTTGCTATTTGTGTTGCTTTATAAGGTTTCCTGGCCAGCAACACTGTTGCCAGCCACAAAACATTGCCTGTTGATGTGCGTGGCATGAATATGTAATCACTGTTGCTGCTCACCACACAAACATATAAACTCCATGTAGGCTTTGCAGGAAACCTGCACATAGTTTATTGAATCCCACTGATGTACTTTTCATGGAATTTGGCATTTTGGGTCACAGCATTTATTCACCACATCCTGTAAAATAGTCCGCTTACTTTAATGAATATTCTGCACTGACATCATGAATTTAGGGTTGATGCATACAAAAGATCTCTCTCTATTCAACTGATGAAACAAAGGCTCATCATTAATGGCTCTGAAAAATATGTTGCATTTTCAATGTACCCATCTTGTTAAAACACTTTTTAATAACTAACAAAGTAAACAAACAAATAAAGACAAGCAATAAATAATTCCTGTACCAAGGATTGTCCTTAATGTTTTTCAGGGAGATGCCCCGTTGTCAGATATACCATCATTCAATGTTTATATCCATAAAACATGTGATCTTTATACCCAATCATATTAAAATGTGATTTCAGTGGAGATCAGAAACACTTATGCAAAATGATACCATAAATTCCAAATGCCTCCAGTGAATGCACTTTAGACAAAAACAAGTCTAGCTACTTAAATATTTTAAATGTATTCTGAACATTTCAGATTTGCCATTTTTACCATCTTTTCATAACATTCAGACTAGCTTTACCATTACTAAAGTGACTGAGTGGGTGTATAAAGCTCACTGGATGAATCATATTGCTAAAATAATCCTTAAAGGCATAGGCAGATGGATTTATAAAACACTAAGGTTTGACTAAATATGTGACAAGTTCTTTTAAGCACCGTGAGAGGCATAACTAGGTGGTTATTGAAGTACAGGTGACAGGAAGGGGCTAAGAGGTAGCATAGCTAAATATGTTATAATACAGATGGCCATATTCTGAAATAGCTCCAGTAGTTTAATTTTTAAACTGCTCCCAGAACTGAGAGAAGCCTCCTCCCTTGTTGTTCTTCACTGCTGTTCCAGCTCTGACTGCTTTCAAATTACTCTGTTTTCATTTTCACAAAAACAGTGAAAAGTTGCATTGCATGACTGCTTTAAAAATATATCCTACTTTAAAATTAATATTCCAGCACGAATACGATGATAAAATTAGTTCTAAAGCTTGAAAAAGTTTGTCAAATAATTCATATAAATAGCTATTATGAACACTAATTTAACTAAATATTATGAATGAAAAAAAAATGATTTTCTTTCACCACTACCAATACATTGCTGATGATATTCATAAAAATACAAAGAACTGCATGCAACAGTAAAAATCAATGGAACGACTCTGCAAACAAGCTGATATCCTTAAGACACAGCTCCAAAGTACTGCTTCAAGATAAGACAAGGCTACATAATACAAATAAGCATATGAGACTGCAATATGCTAGTAAGGAACAGTAGAATGTAAAATGAAGTTGTCATTATTTACAAAGTTTTTGGATGAATTAAAATTTACAATTTCTAGTACACCAGAAGACAATGGACAGTGGCAAAACATACACATACTCTTAACAGAAATAACTCTCTGGGTGTAAGTACCACACACCTAGCTAGGCCACAGCAATGAAGGTAATTCTGCACAATACAAAATGCTATTACTCAGGTGCATCAGGTGCTGTTTGACAGGTACAGAGTAGAAGCAGTAATGGCATTTTGTAGTATGTTTTTTTTAGAAATAAACAGCATACAGTTAGGTTGTGTGTTTGGTGAATGATGAAATCAAAAAAGGAGTGCAGGGGCAAAGTTCGTTGCATTGAAAAGGTATGGAGGGGTTGGTTCCCTATATTATCCAGGATTTTGTTTTCATTTTTTTTTGAGAAACGTCTCAATTTCGCAAACCATACTCTGTTGCAATGTTAGGCACCAAACTTGACATGCTGACTTCACACCACTGGGACTTTAGGGTCACTGCATCTAACGTGAGAAAAAGAATACAGAAATTATGCACATTCTTGCCTCAGGAATATTCCAGCAACCAGTAGGATGCATGCTAGGCATATTCCTGTCATCTGTGTTAAGGACAGTGGACGCCTTCCTTAAATGCATGCTGTAGCATGTGGGGAGGTTTACATGTCATTCCTCAGCAATTCCAAAGTAATGACAAATCACCATACACATAGTTCACAGGCTAACAAGCCTGTCACTGGTGCTAGACCCAACAAACTACACATATACAGCAGTATGTGAAACATCAGATCATGATGAGACTGCATATATGACCATGAAGGACACTATTCCATCAGTAGTCAGTTAAAATGTACTGAAGATAGAAACATCACTTATATCTACTGCAAGCACCATGAGAGTGCTCATGTGCAAATATTGCAAATGAGAAGCCTGTGTAGAGCATTTACCCAGGCCCATCCTCCACATGGATATTTTTCTCGTATTCATACTCATCCCACAAAACTCATTAAAGACTAAAATGGCTACACTGTGAATATGAGGGCAATGGCAAAACAGAACTGTGGACCCCATAAGTGCAGAATATAAAATTTAACTCTGTATGATGACTCCTCACTGGACATCCCCTAAGATTTGTTGAAGAGAAAAACAACCTAGCACAAAAAGCAAGTGTTATCTTCAATGGGTTTTTCAAGTGCTTTGATGCATGTAAGTTAGGAATCAGTATTCCGCAAAGAGAGTATGCCAGATTATCTTGGTCTTTGCCAAACTGAGTAACATGGGATTGCAGCAGATGTTAGCAGCTTGTCAGCCCATGATAAGAGCAGCACAGCCAGAAGTTGAATATGGTACACAACACAGTGGCAAACAGGCATAGTGGAAGCAGCACCACTGGCGTGTGTTGTGCAATGGGCACAGCATGTATATGGACTGGCATTTAGAAAGTGACTGGTGGAGTTGTACATGCTATTTATAACTGTAGTGCACCCCCAATTTACCCAAGAGTATGATGTATAAGGTAAAATTATGTACAAGAATGTACTACTGTCATAACTAAGTTGTAACACAGCCTAAGCTGTGTACCGCATATCATTTGTAAACTTCTCATTACACAAGGCATACATTACAACTACTGTCAAGTCATCTCTCATGCGTTCTATACAGAGCACAGTCCATGCAGCTGTGAAAGATGACAGAGACTATGCATAATAGAGACAAACTCAAAA